>NW_006795282.1:245630-259182 GCF_000442215.2 Lipotes vexillifer | reverse complement strand
AAGAGACAGTATTTATCAAATCATTATCATCTTTAGTCAAGTGGGATTCGTTATAATAATTCAGCCCGCTAGTTCATAAATTGTCTCCTGAACTAGCAGTTATCTTTATCCTGTGTCTCTGCAAATGAAAACTCTTTTTACATTGAAATCCTCTGGAAATTGACATTGAATGAAAACTGACAACATCAGTCTAACTCTTGCAAATAAATGTATTTACACATTCTCTGAAGTGGTAGCATTTATGATTTACCACTCATTTAGCAATTCAGGCAGTATTACATTTATTGTGCTTTTGTTCCATATAGGTAATTAGCATTTCCTCTATAGAAGTCCTTTCTCTCCCAATCTAGAATAAATACACTAGAATAAATAAATACAACAAGAGCAAGAACAACATCAACAGTAACAACACCACTGGAGGGCAAAGGCTACCCATTAGTCTTCAGATGTCCCTACAGCATGAAAATAATGTCCCCTTTGTGTCTTCATATATAGATATCAATTCAATGAAATCAGAGAGCTGTCCGTTGTTAGCATTTATAAAAGCTCTGATTATTTCTCCTACTTTCATGTCTTTCTGTTCCAAAACACCTTGACACAATTTGTGGGATATGATTTGATTTCTATGACAGTCCTATAATTCTTATTTGATAGTCATTACAAGTATATACTGTACTTTTATTATCAAAGAGAAGCTGTGTTTAGGGATATAACAGAGAACGTCACAAGAATATCTAAATTGTTTTCCTTAACCTGGAAATCTCGAGATTGGGTTGCTCGCATATAACTGTCAGGCTCTCTAATAAGAGTGTTTTAAGCTGTTGATTCTTTCTTCATTAGTACATGGATAAATGATATAATAAACTGTAATAACTTCAATTACATAAATACATGTTTAGGAACTTTTTAGGATGCATACTTTTGACACAATCCACTCTAATAGCTTCTTCAAAGATCTGTTGTTTCACAGTCTATTTGAAGGTGCTTCCTAACATAAATTTTCAACTCTTTAACATTCATATTGCTGACAAAAATTTAACACAAAACTTTTTGTTGTTGCATTTATAGCTTACAATGAAAACAATTTATGTCCTACTTGCATATCACTAATTTGTGGTTTCTCTTTTACAGTCCTTGAATGTGTGTATATGTACACAGACATTGAAATGCCAGCAAACAAATCTGGGTGCCTTTTCATAACTCTTAAGTAAGTATCGAGCACATTTTTATAAATACAATCATTTAGCAATATGGCTTAAGTGTAGTTTAATCAAAGGCATATGGCTTTTAATTTAAGCTTAATTAAAATACAATTATTTTAAAATATTTGTATAATTATTTGGCAGTAATATTGTTAGGGATGATTATATAATTTACATTACTTATGTAAAATGCAAGCCATTTGTAAAAGCACACATGAAACAAAAGTTGTGCTTGATTAAAATAGTATAAGTGCACCTACATAGCAATCAAATTCCAGATCAGCTTAAGAAGTTGTCACTGGAGTACCCTCATCTAGTGATTAAAGAGTTTTTTCACTTTAGTTCAACTCAGCAGAGGTCTGAGATATGAACTGCATATGGATCTTATTCTTTTTTAAAATTTTTATTTATTTTTTAAAATTTATTTTTGGCTTCATTGGGTCTTCACTGCTGTAAGCAGGCTTTCTCTGGTTGTGGTGAGCAGGGGTTACTCTTCGTTGCAGGTGCGGGCTTCTCATTGCGGTGGCTTGTTGCAGAGCATGGGCTCTGGGTGCGCCGGCTTCAGTAGTTGTGGCCCGTGGGCTCTAGAGCACAGGCTCAGTAGTTGTGGCGCACGGGCTCAGTTGCTCCGCGGTATGTGGGATCCTCCTGGACCAGGGCTCAAACCCGTGTCCCCTGCATTGGCACGTGGATTCTTAACACCTGTGCCACAAGGGAAGTCCGGATCTTATTCTTAAACATACCTAATTGTTTGGTTAATTTTCAGAGATTCACATTTTCTGAGAATACATCAGTTTTCTTGACATTTCATGTGTTAGTATGCCAGTGTGATACTCTCCTTCCTAACACAGGGTTTGCACTTACATTCTAAAGGTGTTGAAATTGTTTTCTTAATTCCTCAATTATATTTCCTGCCCTCACTTTCCATCTCCCCATACCACACCTTACCACCTGGAAACCAAAATATATCTATTAATAGTATATGTGTCCTTAGCACATCCCGTTTAATTTAACAGAAGTTCTGTTTGATCTGAAGGTCAAAATTGGTGTCAATGATATTTCAAGTGAGATTTTTATTTATTCAGCTACAAACCTGAGGGTTTCCCATGATTATAGTTCCAAAGAAGAGTTTTATACATTGGACAAACTTGGATTTTAATCCCAGTTCTGCCACAGAGAAGTTATTATCCTTAAACTTACTGTTTGAATCTGTAAAATGGAGATAATTGTACCTGTTAAATCAAGATGTTGTGAGAATTCACTGAAATCCCATACGTAAAACCCCTAGCTCTGTGTTGCCATGTCTGGGAAAACATCCTCAATTCCCTTTATATTTCACTTAAATTTTTATATTTAGATATATCATTTCAAACGATGCTACTAAATTTCTCTATGCAACTCTTGTGTTTGTGTGTTTGTTTCCTTGTTCAGGGATGCCAAAGCATATTGCTTACGTGAACTCTCTTTCCATGAGAAGGCATGCTTCACAGCAGCAGCAGATTTTTCTGTTCCTCCCCTGAGAAGCTCAGACATTTTTCCTTCCACTGAGCAACAGATAGATGCTAATTAGAATTTGGTCCCACGATAAGGCTTTCTTTTTAAAAATCTCTCATTTACAGGTTAATTTGTATTATATGGAATTTTGGTTCCATTGTCTCAAAAATCACAACACATTATTCTATCATCCTACCACTGTTCTCTTGTTTCATGGCTTAAAATCAGAGTAAGAAGAGCCTTTAAATATACAGCCCTGGATCCATATTTTGCAGTTGAGAAAAATTCGGAAACCTGGAAGGGACATAATCTAAGTCACATTGCAAGTGGCATAAACAGATTTGAACTAGGAGATGCCTCATTTAATGCCTTTTATCTACTGTACAATTTGGCTTCACTGAAAACATTTCCTATTTTATGAATAAACATCCCCATCCCATGCACATACATGCACTACCCCTGTTGCCTTCCTGAGAAAGGAACTTATGAAACCTCATGATCAAATGAAGTATGAAAAGACAAAAACAAACAAACAAACAAAAACAAAAAAGAGAAGACATTGCCACGCCTGTCTAATGCAGACTTTGCTGGCATTCCTTTGGATAAGATCTAGCCCAAAGTGAGGAAGAATCCAATAGCCACATTCACTACAGGGCCTTAACTAGCATTTTACGGGTGAGGTATTTGAATGTGAACATGGCTGAACACTACTGCTGTTGTCCAGTCTCATAATCAATAGTGGGGACAAGCCATGACAGACTTCATTATGCTTCCAGATTGACAGCTTGGGAATCTTTCTCTTATATGGAAACTTTAGTAAGGCTATTTCTTTTCTTTGTGTTTTTGTAAAAAGCAAACACAACAACTTAGGACTGTTACAGTGACTTATAATAAGCATTTTTCCTTCTGAAGACATTACTTCCTTTCTGTTTAAAGAATATTTACATGAATTAAAGACAGTGAAAAATAAAGAAATAAAGGCTCTCCATCTCCCCCAGAATTACTAAGTTAGGGGGAAAACTAAGACTCTAACAGGGAGTATTTTATACTCTTTCTACAGAAGTGTACTATTTCTACACACCATTTTACTTACTTTAAGTTTCCAATAAATACACTAATTGTACCCAAGTGTATTTTTTAAGTTTAGTTGGAATGGTTTATTGGATGGTAGTGACATCAGAACTGCATAATATCCCTCAAATACCTCATCTTTATTTATGGCTTAGGCCAGGGTTGATACACTTATTTTGTGAAAGACTAAACAATAAATATTTTAGAGTTATGGACCATATGGTCTTCATCACAACTACTCAAATCAGCTGTTTTATCACAAAAAATCAACAATAGACAATTCCTAATGAATGGGCATTGTTGTGTTCCAAAGTCTTTATTTGTGGACGAAATTTAAATGTCATATAATTTTCATGTATCATGAAATATTCTTTTTTGGAATTGTTTTATCATTTAGAAATGTAAAAATGACTCTTAGCTTACAGACTGTACAAAAAAAGGTGATAAACCGAATTTGGCCGACAGGCCATAGTTAGCCAATTCCTATCTTAGACCTGCTTAAGGAGCTTTTATTGGCTAAGGGAGCATTTCTCAAAAGATATGCTTCACAACAGTAGAGACCCATCAGCTGCTATCTTATGTTACTCAAAAGAAATTTTGTCTGGTTAAATTATTTGAAGATTTCACCAATTTTATTCTTTAATAAAGGTCTAGCATACTAGATACTCCAAAATATATTCCAAGAAGATACTATTTCCTAAACATCTTAAACCAAACCATAAGTCATCCTTGAACATTTATCTATTCCATATTTGTTCAGTACTTAATAAGTGCCAGACCAATTCTGGGGTGAGCAAGTAACAAAAGAGAAATGCTAACTGTTCTTATGGATATTAAAGCCTAGTCTTGGATATAGACCTTAAATAAATACTTAATTGATTACAATTTCAATAAGAAATTGATTGATTACAATTAATTGATTAAAATTTCAATAAGAATCAATTTCAGAAGTAAAAAAGTGCTATGAATGTATATAAAAACATGACCTAGGATGGTCTGGAAGATCAGGAAAGCCTCCTGATATTGAAAGGAGTGGTATTTAAGCTAAAAGATAAATATTCTACCAGGCTAACAGAAGACAGAAGAGTGTACAAGTAGAAATAGCTCAAGTGGAAGAATCTGAATCACAAAGAAGCTTAGGATGTTTGAAAACTGATCAAGCAGTATGCCTAGAAAACAAGGGGAAGTTTGGGCACAAGGTGTTAAGTGATTAGAGTAAAGTAATAAGTAAAAAAAATGACAGCAATATCACAAGGGACAAGTGGAGGAATTGGGAATACTCTGTTATAAGGTACCTGTGCTGTACGTGAAGTGTCACAGTATTTTTTGAAGATGGAATTAGATTATTTTTAAATGTATATTGTAAACTCTAGGGGAACCACTGTTTTTTAAAGGAATATAATTGATATGCTAAGAGAGGAGATACAATGGAATCATATAAAAACTCAATTAAACCAGAAAAAGCAGAAAAAGAAGCCTGTGGCAACAATATAAAACAGTTGCAGACATGGTTGATAGCAATTCAAATACAGCAAATAATAAATTTAAATGTGAATGGCCTAAATACATCAAGTAAAAGACAAATTTTGTTAAAATACATTTAAAAAGGCCCAAGTATACATTGCCTACAAGAAACCTAATTTAAAGTTTCTGGTACATAAAAATAAAGGGATGGAGAAAGACATATCATGTAAACTCTAATCAAAAACTAATGGAATAGCTATATTAACTTCAGACAAAGCATAATTCAGAATAAGTAAAATTATAAAGAATAAAGAGGGATGCTACTTAAAGCACTCAATTCTCAAAGAGACATGAAAATCCATAACACGTGTATCTAATGACAGAGTGTAAAAATGCATGAGGCAAAAACTGATAGATCTCTGAGGAAGAACAGACAAATCTACTATTATTAATTGATAGATCAAGCAGGCAGAAATTCAATAAGCATAAACATGACCTGACCAGCAATAACAGTCAAATTGATGTAATTGTCATGTATGGGATACTCCATCCAATTAAAGCAGGATATACATTCTTCTGTAGCTTGCATGAAACACTCACCAAGGTAGAACATATTCTGGGTCATAAAACACACATTCGCATCTTTAAAAGGACATAAATAGTACAAAGTATGTTCTCATACTGCAGTTCTCTTAAACTAAAAATCAATAACAGAAATATAGCTGGGAAATCTTCCAATCTTTGAAAATAAATAACACTCATCTAACCTAAACCTATGGATAAAAGAAATCTCAAGAGGATTTTAAAAAAATATTTTGAACTAAATAAAATTGCAGTATGATTCATCAAAATTCGTGGGATGGAGTAGAGGGAATGCTTAAAAAGAAGCTTATAGCTTTAAATATGCATGTCAGAAATGAAATAAAAATAAAATAACCAAATTTTCTACATTAGAAAACTGGAGATAAAAGAGCAAATTAAATTTAAATCAAGAAGGAGAAAAAATAACACTAGCACAGAAATTATTGAAATTCAAAAAAAAGGAAAATAATATAAAAATCATGACACCAAAATCTAGTGCTTTGAAAAAATCAGGGAAGTTGATGAACCTGTTCCAATGGACATTAAAACGATAATAAGTAACATCGTGAACAATTTAAGGCCCACAAATTTGATAACATACATCAAATAAAACAATTTCTTGAAAGACATACCTAAATGATTTTTATAACCTCCAATAGGAAAAAATCAGGTCCATATGACTTTCATTACTGGTGAATTCTGTCAAATGATAAAGGAAGACATGACACAAATTCTCTAAATTCCTAATTCATTCTATGAGGCTGGATTTACCCTACACCAGAACCAGATAAAGATATTACAAGAAAGGAAAATTAAAAGCCATAATACCTATCTATAAATGTTTATGGCAGCTTTATTCATAATCACTGAAAATTGGAAGCAACTTATATATCCTTCAGCAGTTGAATGGATGAACCAAATGTGGCACATTCATACAATGAAATATTATTAAGTAATAAAAAGAAATGTTGTATCAAGCCACAAGAAGACATGGATGAATATTGGTGAATACTGTTGAGTAAAGGAAAATAGATAGCCTGAAAGGTCTACATAGTACACTTTTCCATTGTGGAAAAGGCAAACCTGTAAGGACAATAAACAGGGATTATATGTGAAGGGAGGATTAATTGGTGAGGCATAATGGATTATCTATGAATAACCACAGGCAGAAAAATGAAACTGGACCCTCATCTTACACCATACACAAAAATTAACTAAAAAATATTGAAGACTTGAACATAAAACCTAAAATTATAAAAACCCTAGAAGAGATCCTAGTAGTGGTAAACTTCTTTACATCAGTCTTGACAAAGTTTTTGGATTTGACACCAACAGCAAAGGCAACAAAACCAAAAACAAACAAGTGTGACTTCATGAAACTAAGAACTTTCTACACAACAAAAGGAAACCATCAACAAAATGAAAAGCCAACCTATGGAATGGAGTAAATATTTGCAAATCATGTAAGGGATTAACCAGTATGGAGGTTCCTCAAAAATTAAAAATAGAACTACCATAGGATTCAGTGACCTCAACTCTGGTTATGTTCCCAAAGGAAAATGAACAGTATCTTGATGAGACATCTGCACTCATGTTAATTGCAGCATTTTTCACAATAGCCAGATTATGGAAACAATGTAAATTGTCAATAGATGAATATATAAAGAATCTATCTATCTATCTAATATAGATACAGATATATATCTCACATATATTTAAATATTACAAATATTATTTAGCCATGAGAAAGAAGGAAATCCTGTCATCTGCAAAAACATGGATGAAACTTGAGGGCATTATGCTGAGTGAAATAAGACAGAGAAATTCTTTATGGTATCACTTACATGTGGAATCTAATATAGCCAAAATCATAGAGATTAGAATGCTGGTTCTGGAGGCTGGGAGGGTAAGGGGAATCAAAAGCTATGGATTCAAGAGTACAAACTTCCAGTATTAGATAAACACATTCTGGGGTTCTAATGTACAGCATGATGATTACAGTTAATAATTCTGAATTAAATACTTGAATGTTGGCAAGAGTGAATCTCTGGTGTCCTCACTATAAAAAGAAATGGTAATTAGGTGACATGATGGAGATGTTAGCTAAAGCTAGCTATGGTTGTAATCATTTTGCAATACATAGGTGTATCAAATCAACACTTTTTTTATTGGCTTATAAAAACATTGCTTTACAATGTTGTGTTAGTTTCTGCTGTACAGTGAAGTGAATCAGCTATATATATACATATATCCCCTCCCCTTTGGACCTTCCTCCCACCCCCCCCACCCACCGAATCCCACTCATTTAGGTCATCACTGTGCACAGAGCTGAGCTCCCTGTGCTATACAGCAGGTTCCCACTAGCTATCTATTTTATACATGGTATTTTAAAAAAAATTTTATTGGAGTATAGTTGCTTTACAATGTTGTGTTAGTTTCTACTGTACAGCAAAGTGAATTAGCTATACGCATACGTATATCCCCTCTTTTTTGGATTTCCTCCCCATTTAGGTCACCACAGAGCATTGAGTTCCCTGTGCTATACAGCAGGTTCCCATTAGTTATCTATTTGATACATAGTATCAATAATGTATGTACGTTGATCCCCATCTCCCAATTCATCCCACCCTCCTTACCCCCTTGGTGTCCATATGTTTGTTCTCTAAGTCTGTGTCTCTATTTCTGCTTTGCCAATAAGATCATCTACACCATTTTTTTGGATTCTGCATATATGCGGTAACATAACATATTTGTTTTTCTCTTTCTGACTTACTTCACTATTATATATATGTCAATCCTAATCTCCCAATTCTTCCCACCATCCCCTTCCCCCTCCACGTCCACCTGTCTGTTCTCTACATCTACGTCTCTATTCCTGCCCTGCAAATATGTTCATCTGTACTATTTTTCTAGGTTCCACATATATGCGTTAATATATGATATTTGTTTTTCTCTTTCTAACTTACTTCACTCTGTATGACAGACTCTAGGTCCAACCACATTTCTACAAATGACCCAATTTCATTCCTTTTTATGGCTGAGTAATATTCCATTGTATGTATATACCACATCTTCTTTATCCATTCATCTGTCGATGGACATTTAGGTTGCTTCCATGTCCTGGCTATTGTAAATAGTGCTGCAATGAACATTGGGGTATATTAATTATGGTTTTCTCAGGGTATATGCCTAGTAGTGGGATTTCTGGGTCATATGGTAGTCCTAGTTTTAGTTTTTTAAAGAACCTTCATACTATCTCCATAGTGGCTGTATCAATCTGCATTCCCACCAGCAGTGAAAGAGGGTTCCCTTTTCTCCACACCCTCTCCAGAATTTACTGTTTGTAGATTTTTTGATGATGGCCATTCTGACTGGTGTGAGGTGATACCTCACTGTAGTTTTGATTTGCATTTCTCTAATACTTAGTGATGTTGAACATCTTTTAATGTGCCTCTTGGCCATCTGTATGTTTAATGACACAAAAACAAAAATAAACAGGACCTAATTAAACTTAAAAGCTTTTGAACAGCAAAGGAAAACATAAGACGAAAAGACAACCCTCAGAATGGGAGAAAATACTTGCAAGTGAAGCAACTGACAAAGGATTAATCTCCAAAATATACAAACAATCAGGCAATTCAATATCAAAAAAACAAATAACCCAATCAAAAAATGGGTGGAAGACCTAAACAGACATTTCTTCAAATCAACACATTTTACACCTTGGAATATGTTACACAATATTACATGTCAGTTATATCTCAATAAAGCTGGAAAAGAAAGAATTTTCAGGACTTAACAACGATGTGGGAGATAAGAAAGACATGTCAAGAAATGGCATTCGGATTCCTACCCCCTTGAAGAACTAGAATTTGTTCCAAGGAACACATTATAAGAGTGCTGGAGCTGAGATGAATCATGGTCCTCTTTTACCTACTTAATGTTCTGTCCATAATATTTTGTTACTGAATATCTTGATATTGATAAAAAACCATTATATACTAAGCCCTTGAATTTGATATGAATATTGTTCAGCAATTCTCAAATTATCAAATATAATTTCTCCCATTAAGTACAATAAGAAAAATGTAAACTTAGTAAACTGAAAATTCAAGATACTTCTTCAGTTCCTGATAAGCAATAATGAAAGATCTAAAGCCACATCATGTGGGGATGCTAGGAAGTGACTAAACTCTCACTGTCTTCTCTGTACACAGTGTTTCACACCTGCACCTAAATAAAAGGACAAGTTATTTGGGGTTATACATTTTCAAGTTTTCATATGACTAGTGGTAAATAAAAATATTATCCAGTACAAATAGATTTTGTAGCAGTTAACATTTTGGAGAGGTAAGCGTTTATTTTATTATTTTTTAAAATTCATTTATTTTATTTATTTATTTTTGGCCGTGTTGGGTCCCCGTTGCTGCACATGGGCTTTCTCTAGTTGCGGTGAGCAGGGGCTACTCTTCCTTGCGGTGCACAGGCTTCTCATTGCGGTGGCTTCTCTTGTTGCAGAGCACGGGCTCTTCTAGGTGCGTGGGCTTCAGTAGTTGTGGCACACAGGCTCAGTAGTTGTGGCTTGTGGGGTCTAGAGCGCAGGCTCAGTAGTTGTGTCTCATGGGCTTAGTTGATCCTTGGCAGGTGGGATCCTTCCGGACCAGGGCTCAAACACATGTGCCCTGCATTGGCAGGTGGATTCCCAACGACTGCGCCACCAGGGAAGCTCTGAAGAAGTCAGCATTTAAATTAAGCTATACTAGAGTTGATTTTGACCCCAAAGTCTCTGTTGTTTCAGAGACTAATGAGGAAGATTTAAACTCCCAAACTATGTGAATTCTTGCAGCTTACTCTAAAATTTGGGGGGATAACCTGCACTCCAATTTATGTGCTGACTTACCTTCTTTCAGTCGAGAATAAAATGGAGTCTTAAAGAAAATATATTAACAATTTTTTAGTCTCTCAAAGGGTAATCAACTTCATTTATGACATTGACTTTTCTCTCAACATCTAAAGATATTACTTCAGTGTAAAATTCCTGTTAGCTGAGAAGTTAACATTAATACTTATCCCTATATGACTATTTGTGTTAGTGATTATTAAAGATGTAGAATGAGCAGAAACATTGTGTTGGATCTTGGAAAGAGATTTCTAATTCCACCATGTACTTTCTTTATAAGAAATGTCTTGAGAAATTCATGCCACTTGCCTGGAGGCAAGCATATCTCAGTCCTGGTGAATAAAGCTCTGAATGAATTAGCCCAATTCCATTATGTTAAGTCTGAGAAGTGTTGCCTTTACCCATTGAAAAGTTTATAATTTATTAAAGCCTCATGATCATACAGTTCAGCCCCTTGAAATGGAGCTCAGCTTGATTAATTAAATTGGGAAAATATGCCTTTCTTGCAGTTAAATAGAGAAAACACATTGTTTAGAATGCCTAAATTGCTGGTATATGTGTATTTGTGGATGGAAAAGGATAAACTATCGAATAATCCAGTGACAATTAAAATACTTTCTGAAGAATATTTTGGCTACTTTTATCCTCATTAAGTGGAATTTTACTGAGCTCAGGATTGTCTGTTGGTTCCAGAACCATTACCACTGGACAAAGTTCAAACCTCTGAAGCTTCAGAAAATTAAATATTAAGTCATGGTTACCGGATTGCTCTTGAAGTACATAGAAACTTTAAAAATGGCCTGTGAAGGTAGCTATATGTCCAAGGCAATTAAGCTTAGAGAAAATTTGAGGGTCTAGAAATGTTTCTCAGGGTCTAGCCCTTCACTCTCTACCTTGAGCATGGGAATTTTTTCTCTGTTACACCTTTAGTATTGTGATTGGTAGCCAATATTTTATGTTGCTGAGAATGGATAGAAGAAAACAAGAAGCTAACCCATTAATATGAGAACAAACATTAGTCTTCTCTAAAAATGTCAAACTCTGAGCATCTCATCTAATCCCCCAATTCATTATCTCTGCCATCTCACCTTGCTATCTCCACCTCATCATAATCACTTCCTGCCCCCACCCCCACAAAACACAAGTGCAGAAAGCCACAAGGGTGTGGTCTCCATTGTGGCTCTGTGGGCTCTAGAAGACCTTTTAGAAATAAACATTCAGCAGAAGAGAAGTAGTCATAAACTGATAAACACAAGAAAGAATAACGTGAACTCTTATTCTGTTCTTGTTGGAACCTTAAGCAAGTCACTTAATTTCTAAGTCTATGTTTTTTTCTTCTTTAAAATAGATGTAGGGCTTCCCTGGTGGCGCAGTGGTTGAGAGTCCGCCTGCCAATGCAGGGGACACGGGTTCGTGCCCCGGTCCGGGAAGATCCCACATGCCGCGGAGCGGCTGGGCCCGTGAGCCATGGCCACTGAGCCTGTGCGGCCGGAGCCTGTGCTCCGCAACGGGAGAGGCCACAACAGTGAGAGGCCCGCGTACCGCAAAAAAAAAAAAAAAAAAAGATGTAAACTATCCATTTGTACAACTGATTCAAAAACACCTCCAGATTTGTCCATACCTTTTTCTCTTGCAATGTGTTTTTTTCTGAAGATGACTGATTGGCACCATTGCAAAAGAATTCAGTCATGATTTTTCAAAAAGAAAACTCTAGTTATTGAAGGTGAGCTTGCATTCTGCCTCAGCCTGAAAATATGTGCATCTCACTTCTCTCATTTTGCAATAAGCTCAAATATACTTCTTTGTCAACATAGAAAAACTCATTAAGAATAAAGCCAAATTGGAGGTCACTCTTCATTGTTTCTGAGTGAGAACATACAGATTCTGTCCCTAGAAAACCCAAATACTTGCCAAAAGTAAATTGTCCTAAGTTGTGTGCTCATTTACTCTACACTCATGTGATGACTTTAAAATAATGAAATAAATGAAACATTTAATTTAAATGATACTTCATCTGTTAATGGTATTTGTGCCAATTTTCAATAGCTTTTGGTAGCGTTAATGTTATTTGATTTCTGAGTAATTAAGCAATACATTTAGTACTGGCAAAATGATTAATTAGAAACTTTGGACAATGTGCCAAAAAAGTTATCTTTTTCTTCTTATGTAATTTATTTTTGAATTACATTACAGGAGACTAGATTTATATAATTTCAGGCTTGTAGATCTTAGAGGCTATATAGTCCAACTGCCAACCTGAGGCATATACCAGGTCTACATTTTCCCAGGAAAGTAGCTGCTTAAAAGGTATTACAACATACATTATTACTTTCCAAGGAAAACTAGGCCATTGTTGAAGGGCCTGAACATTAAAAACAAACACAAAAACAAAACAAAAAAATTAAACTACTTACATTATCTATCACTCCTAATGTTGCAGAAACTCTATTTGATGCTAGAAATGCAAGGTTGATTTAGGCAAAATTCCTGCTCCCAGAGAACTTGCAGTCCAGTAGGAGATTAACAGGTAAAACAGATAATCCTGACTCAGGACACAAAATTTTTGATAGAGGTGTTTGTACGACACAGTAGGAATATGGAGGAGGGCAGTTAACAAAGATTCAGGATTGAATAAAAGCTTGTCTAAGAGCTGAGGCCTGATCTGAATCTTGATGAAGGATGAATGCCTATAATAACCTAGCAGGATATTTGCAACGGACAGTTGAGTATATAGGCTGAAGTTGAAAGGGTTAGAGATATAGAGCTGGGAGTCATTAGCACACAAATTTAGAACTCAGAAGCATAAAAGGTACTGAAATTGCTCAATGAACGTGTAGGG
>NW_006795282.1:241468-245445 GCF_000442215.2 Lipotes vexillifer | reverse complement strand
TGTAGGGAATGAAGAGGAGTACACCAAGAATGGGTAGACAGAGGAGAGGCCTGTGAAGGAAAAGGAATGGTCGGGGGTCTTGTACCCAAATGTATGTAATAGACCAAGAAATAGCTATCTAGAGTAGCATCAGTCAGGGACCCTGAATGTTACTGGGAAATTGTCCAAAAGCAAACCTTCAATTTCATGGAATAAATTGAGAGTCCAATCCAAGTACAAACAAATTGCTTATCAAAAAAACTGGATTAATTCAGGTTTGAAATTTAAACTGCAAAAGCAAAATGAAGAAAAAGGCCAAGATTACATAGTAAATGGGGTTGTCATTGAAAGCGTAAGTGACAAAGCAGGTGGGTTGGGAGGATGAGCAAAAGTCCCTGAGTCAAAAAGCATATCATTAATTCTAATGTACAGCATAGTGACTATAGTTAATAATACAATATTGTATAAATGAAATTTGCTAAGAGAGTAGATCCTAAGTGTTCTCACCAAAACAAAAACAAACAGAAAAAGTGACTATGTGAGGCGATGAATGAGTTAATTAACTTGATTGCATGTAATCATTTGACAATCTATGCATGTATGTACCAAATCATCACATTGTACATCTTAAACTTTCTGTTTTTGTATAATTTATTGGCCATATTAGGGGCAAGACCTAGGTGTAGTATAAGTCTTAACGATGTTTTTTTTTTTTTTCATGCAGTTACCTGACTTAAGCTTTGATTGCTGTGGCATCCACTTCAAAGAGGGCTCTCTGAATAAACACACTGTCAACCACATGGCTAGATAAAGAGCCAGGATGTGCACCCTTCACTCCCCTCTCCCCCACATACATACCCAGACTCTTGGTTTTAGAGATCTTGGTTGATTTTAACAACTGACCACTTGGGCCTCTTGTTTTTCTCTTTCTAAGCTTTAAATTTCCACTCTTACATTTAAAATTCACCAATAAAAAGTGAGCCCACAAAACCCTTATAAAACAAGGGAAATAAAAGAGCATTGCTTACCAACTAGTTCTACAAGGATTGAGTCATTATTCACTGCAGTCACCAACCAACAGTGCACCCTGAGAAGAATTCAGAATGAAAACCAGGATGAGGCACTCTGTGCTTTGGATAAACAAGCCATATGGATAGTTAGATGCATATCTCAGGAAGAATTCTAATGAACCCAGATTCTTGCATGTTCCCATACATAGAAAAGCACTAAAATCATTAACTTGGGATATCCATTCTTTGTGACTAGCCATAATCTTTTACAAGATGTATGCTGAACTGCACATATTCCCTAGCCAAAAGTTATATACTGGTTTCTCCCCTACTTCTCTGGAGCAATTTCCCCAGAGCTACTGAGAGGCTATCTCCTGGGCTATAGTCCTAGGTAAGATCCTGAGTAAAACCTAAACTCACAACTCTTATGTTGTGCATTTTTCTTTAAGTTGACACCCTAGGCCTCCACCATTCAACCCCATAAAAACAGAATTTTAGGCCTGCGTGTTCTCTCTGTCTCGCTCTCTGTGACCTCACTGTGTGGCCCCAGAACCTGTAAATATGAAACCTTGTCTATTTAAACGTTTTCAAACGTTTCAAACGTTATCTTGTAATCATAAGAACAAGGGTTGGTCAAGCCACAACACAGGTTATTCATATGCTGAGACTGTAGGCAGATAGGGTTAGGAGTCCCCAGAGAAAGAAGGGAAAGACATAGCTTTCTTGACATAAGAGAAGCCATTTTAGGCCCCAAGCCATTCTGTGATCTATGCCTGACCTCAATACTTGCCCAAGCACATTTCTTGCAGAACTTCCTGGTTGAAACTGTAGAAGAAGAGGCCTCAGTAGTTAATGATTTTAAAGGAACAAAGAATGCAAGAACAAGCATCTATTACCAGACCAGGAAAATAGTGTGACCATATCTGAGACAATAAATCAGTCCCACAGACTCCCAGTTCTGTTTCAAAGTAAAGATCAGCCTGACTCACATTGTACATTCTTGAGCTCTTTTGTGGGTTTCAAACCCCTTGAGCACTCAACCACCGGACTAACTGGAGCCTGAGAATCAATGAGGCCAACCCTAACTGGCCCTCATGACTTCAATCAGAGCCTGGACTCTGTCAACCTAGAATGACCTTTGCCCCAATTCTATGATGAAATCTCATCTCCACCAGGCAAGCACCCCTAGGACTCTGTCTCTCTACCTGGAATGACTATACCTTTCCTTCATATAGTGTATGCATGCACCCTTAGCTTAAAAGTTCCCTCATCTTGCTATTTGGTGAGACACTACTTTGGAAGTATCCCTGGTGTTCCCCTTACTTGTTGCAAGGAATAAAATCCTCTCTTCTCTTGCTCCTTAACTTGGTTGTGCCCTCTGACTAGATACCCACCAGGAGGTGAACCCAGTTTTCAGGTAACAAAACCAGCACAAAACACCTGGGCCTCTAGAGACATGACTGAAAAAGGAATATGCTAGGTATAGCTTATGGCCGAGTTCTAGAGTGGGTGTGCCCCTCACCCCCTTTAAGGACAAGATATCTTTTTCTAAAGAATGGACTTTTAGACTTTTTGTGTTTCAACATTCTAATTTGCATCTAAAGCCTGCACTTAGCGGGTTAAAACTTTTATGATATTGGTCAAATAATTGGATAATTCAACCTTTTCCATTAATTTGTGTTTTGAGCTCCGCAATGTAAACAATATTAGAAACTCAATTCCAAAATTCCTCCTAGGGAGGGAATTGTCTTTGCTTTCAGAAATTCATCAATGAGTGATTAAGATAGAAAATTATGCCCTGAATGCCTGAGGGATGGCTGCCAGTAAAGCATCAGAGAAGATGGTTTATAAATAAATAAAGAGATGCATTTTAGCTTGCTGACTTCGTATTGTTTTCTCCTAGGAGGAGGGATAGTGTTGAGATTAGAAAAGATGACAGAAAACAAGAGATGACAGCGGGGCTATGAAAGCATGTGCTCTTGGCTGCTGTGGAAAGATGAAGAGAGCAGCCACTGAGTACATGTGAATAAAGAATATTTCACAGAATAGAAATTTCTAATAAACTCTTTTATTATTTTTCTTTTATGTTCAATATATGTTATAAATCCCATGTTGCCATTATGTGATTGAATTATTTCCAGAGGCTAATGAAGCTGAAAAAGCTGAGCATTTTATGTCTTTTAGACATGGTACAAAAGTCCACATGGAAGGAACTGCTCAGAGGGAAAGAAGTAAGCTTTGATGGGAAAATGCATAATTGAGGGATTGTGTCAGGCTATCACAAGGTATGACATGGGGCTGAGGTATAGGTGAAAGGTTAAAGATAACTTGATTTTACCAATAGCTGATAAAGGCTATTTTGTCCTAGCTCATAGGTAGATTACATTGTAAAGAAGGATACCTCACGTTACTTGTTTAAATATGGAGTTTGATTATTGGCAAAAGACCAAAGAATTGCTGGATTTTGACTGGTTAAATGTCGTTAAAGTGTGATTGGTCCATAACAAGTGACACACATTTACCTGACTGGGCTGCAATAACCTATCTTGCAGCAAAGTGTGGTTGTACCAGTTTTACATTTTACAAGGTACAATTTAACTTTTTTAGATTTGCTTTATTTGTTTGAAACATTTTACAATATCAATTTCAATGGATTCCAAAATTAAATTCCTCAAAGAAAAATGCTCCCAAGATAAATGGCTGAAAATATGTTTATTTGTATCATATAGATTATAAAAATTATACTGTGAAAATGGAGCAGAAACATGTTCATTGTCAAATTCACATTCTCTTGTTAGACCAAGAACATATTGGTTGTAGTCTAGTGTTGGGCTGATGGTCTACCAAAGTTTCTAGTATAATTCAACACATAGTTCATGACTTATCTTTCCATACCACACAGCTGCTTTTTGTCTTTTGAGCTATTTTTTTTTTTTTTTTTTTTTTTTTTTTTTTGCGGTACGTGGGCCTCTCACTGTTGTGGCCTCT
>NW_006795282.1:222885-241458 GCF_000442215.2 Lipotes vexillifer | reverse complement strand
TTTTTTGCGGTATGTGGGCCTCTCACTGTTGTGGCCTCTCCCATTGTGGAGCACAGGCTCCGGACGAGCAGGCTCAACGGCCATGGCTCACGGGCCCAGCTGCTCCACGGCATGTGGGATCCTCCCAGACCGGGGCACGAACCCGTATCCCCTGCATCGGCAGGCGGACTCTCAACCACTGCGCCACCAGGGAAGCCCCTGAGCTATTTTTTATAAACATAATTTAGTAATTATATTCTTTGTCTTTTTAGGTTGATGTTATACAAAGTCCTAACACTTCTCAAATATCTAAGGCAGAAATAATGAAGGTATATCTTAGTATTATTGTTTTCATTAATATTTTTATTTCCAAGAAGCTTCCTTTGTGATGTTAAGCTCTGCACACATAGCTTAATTATCAGGATTGAGAGTAGAGACCAACATTTTCTAAGGATTTCGTGATCAAGAAGAAGGCAGTTAAACCAATACGTAACTTCACTGCAAAACAATTTATCTGAACAAAGAGTTTGCTTCTCTGAGAAAACAACTTACTTTTCACAGAATAGTTTACTTACATGGATTCATTTCAGTTCTCAGTTTGCTGTGTCTACCAACCCTAAACTGTTATATTACAAATGTCGCCCGATTGTGATTTTTTTCCCCTTTAAAGTAAGTAAGTTAAGAAAGTAAGAGCTGGGCTTCCCTGGTGGCACAGTGGTTGAGCGTCCACCTGCCGATGCAGGGGACATGGGTTCGTGCCCCAGTCTGGGAAGATCCCACATGCCTCGGAGCGGCTGGGCCTGTGAGCTATGGCCGCTGAGGCTGCGTGTCCAGAGCCTGTGCTCCGTAATGGGAGAGGCCACAACAGTGAGAGGCCCGCGTACAGCAAAAAAAAAAAAAGAAAGAAAAAAAAAGAAAGTAAGAGCTAAATTTGATTGATCAATAGTTATTCTGGTGGTCTTTTTATGGAAGATGACAGTCATCAACCTTAACAAGTTATTTATGTCAACGTGTCTGTTACATTATTTG
Source organism: Lipotes vexillifer (assembly GCF_000442215.2). Taxonomy (NCBI): domain Eukaryota; kingdom Metazoa; phylum Chordata; class Mammalia; order Artiodactyla; family Lipotidae; genus Lipotes; species Lipotes vexillifer. Next base: position 240,450 of record NW_006795282.1, on the reverse strand, counting down.
TAAATAGAAATCAGTATGTTTTTTGTGATTACATGAAATAATTTAAGTAATATACTAATGACAGTTCCAAGAACATAGTGATTGCTCAGTAAAAATTGTTTATTATTAATCAAAAGCATTAAGAGCAATCCCATTGTTCTTAGAAATACATGGACACAATATAATAGTTTGATTGTTTTATGCTAACAACATTGTTTCCCCTATAGAAAATTATGTTAAATGAAAACAATGTTAAACTATTTCTTAACTTCTTTTACTTTAATCTGATTATTTAAACCGGGTGAAGTGGCTTGATATTTTATTGAGCACTAGTTGCTGTTTCCTCAGGTGATAAATTTAAAGAGGAATAAAACATTAACAAATATACTCTCAACCATCCCTTCTTTATGTGAGATGCACCAGTGAAAGGAGTGTAGGTATTTCTTGGAGAGAAAAAACCTATGAGAATATGAAAACGTGAATCTGGTTGTAGGTCAATAACATCTAGAGAATCAAGGAACAGAGTGAGAAAAAGTAAGTGATAATCAGTCAAGGAAAATATGTTTCTTTTTCCCTGGTAAAATCCACCTATAAAATTAACTCAGCATCACCTTTTTATTGAACTGTTCAAACATGGCCAACATGGTTTTATTCTTGCGTTAAAAGTGTTTTTTTTCACAGGTTTATAGGACAAACCTGACACAATAAAGCTTTCACAAACATGTTAGTGTGTCTAAATTTGGCCATTTTTTTTGCTTCAGTATGTTTTCACACTGGTCCAAGTCAAAACCATCTTTAGATTGTGAGGAAATACATTGCAGGAAACTTGTTAAGCTGAAGCCATCTTACCTGTTAACTTCATTTTAGAGAGAGAAAAATGCTTCATAAAATTCTCATAATGACCAATAGAGCAAACATCCTTATTCTATAGTTGCACTAGTGAATTTATTACTTAATGTGTCTCAAACATTTCTGTAGAGGCCTTTGGTTTTCTTTTATTTAAAGTTTTTATTGTGAGTCATATGAGAAACTTTGCTGTATCCTATAAAACAAGTTACCTCAGTTTTCAACCTAGCTAAAATTCTATCTTTAATGTGATGGGAAATGTCTGCATTTCTGGAGCTCTATCTTTTTATGAATCACATTTCTTTAATTGCCAAAGAACTGAGTGGTATCTTTATTGACATCACAGACATGGCCACAAGGGACTGACTTTCCAATTCTTAAATTATTTAAAAACAGACAAATGAAATATCTTTGGGTGAGGACAGGTAAAAGTTATCACTTAATCATCAGTTGTCTTCTTCTTCCTCTTCCTCTTTGTTTTCCCCTTCCCCTTCCCCTTCATTTCCATCATCAGTACAAGCAGCTGTCCTCTTATGGCCACATTTTGACCTTTCTCGTTTCATAAGAGTTTTTTTTTTTGCTCCGGTATGCGGGCCTCTTCGCCCGCTGCGGAGCACAGGCTCCGGACGCGCAGGCCCAGCGGCCACGGCTCACGGGCCCAGCCGCTCCACGGCACGTGGGATCCTCCCAGACCGGGGCACGAACCCACGCCCCCTGCATTGGCAGGCAGAACCTCAACCACTGCACCACCAGGGAAGCCCCATAAGAGTTTTATAAGGTTAAATATAAAATTTATGGAGAATAAAGCCATATTGAAATTTCTGTTTTTGCATAATCAGATAATTTCACTCATTAATCCAGTGTTTATCAAACTCTGGGTCATGATATCAGTGTAAACAACATTAAATACATAATTAGAGTAAATATATCATGATAAGACAATGAATCATACATAGAAACATTAACAGACTTTTACTTGATTATCTGTTGTAAATGCTCACCTGTATTCATGAGAATCCTGGAACTGAATTTTGTAGAATCTCCTTCTATGCATTTTTCCTTGTTTGGAGGCTTCAATTAAGAAGCACTCAAGTGGGTAAATTCTGATGACAATTTAGAAAGACTCACCCATAGGCAGAGTTTGAGCTCTTGAGCATCGTGTCCCTTAAGGATGTGGGCAAATAAAATCTGTGGCAGTGGTGGCCACTCTTGCATGCCTAAGGCTTCAAGTTGTTGAAACTGTGGGTAATCATCAGTCAAATCCATTTCACCTGCTTTCACTAATCAAGATAGTTTTAATTATTGCTACAAAAGACTTGCATGTCCTCCAAGAGGCTCATAGCCTAAACAATAGAATGTTTGCCTGAGTTGTGTGTTTTCAGGAATTTGGAGTCAGCTGTGTCTACTTTGAGCTGAGCTGGTTAAGATTGAAATTGAACGTGAAGAGGCCTTGTCGCTTAGTTACGCCTGCGCAGAACGGTGATTACACACATTTTCCCAATCATCTTTCCCCACGCTTCCCCCGTATCCCACGTTCCCTAGCTCCCTACACTCCCTTTGTGTCAGAATGTCTTCTTTCTTCCTTCTTTATCCCGTAGGTAGCCCAGGCCCCTTACCTTTTTGGGACGCCAAAGGTTGCAGTATCCTGGCTTGCTGCGCGTTGGGCAAAACAAACCTGGTTGTCTCTGGACTGGTGAAGCTAAGATTTACCATCTTCATTCTAGTATGAGGTTGAGACTGTCTTCAGTGCCTCCCTGTAAAGTGCTGAGACTCATGGTGGCTTCCAGGTGAGTTCCAATGAGTCATAGCTTTTAAACGCTGCTTTTATTTTTTCTAATTCCACCAGCACTCCCAAAGGTATACGTAAATCTAATGTTATGATTTCTCTGACGAACACCCTTCAATTGCTTTTTAGTTCTGTATTTTTTGTTGTTGAGTTGAATGAGCTGTTTATGTATTTTGGAAATTAAGCCTTTGTCGGTCTCATCATTTTGCAAACATTGTCTCCCAGTCTGTAGGTTGTCTTTTCATTTTGTTGATGGTTTTCTTTGCTGTGCAAAAGCTTTTGAGTTAATTAGGGCCCATTTGTTTAGTTTTGCTTTTATTCTATTGCCTTGGGAGATTGACCTAAGAAAACATTGGTACGATTTATGTCAGAGAATGTTTTGCCTATGTTCCCTTCTAGGAGTTTTGTGGTGTTGTGTCTTATGTTTAAGTCTTTAAAGCATTTTGAGCTTATTTTTTTTGTATGGTGTGAGGATGTGTTCTAACTTCACTGACTTGCATGAGGCTGCCCAATTTTCCCAGCACCACTTGCTGAAGAGACTTTTCCCCATTGTATATTCTCGCCTCCTTTGTCAGAGATTGACATAGCCATGTGGGTTTATTTCTGGACTCTTTATTCTGTTTCATTGATCCATATGTCTGTTTTTTGTGCCAGTAACAAATGCTGTTTTGATTACTGTTAGCTTTGTAGTACTATCTGAATTGTGGGAGGGTTATACCTCCTGATTTGTTCTTTTTCCTCAGGATTATTTTGGCAATTCTGGGTCTTTTATGATTCCATATAAACTTTAAGATTCTTTGTTCTAGTTCTGTGAAAAATGTCATGGGTAGTTTGATAGGAATCACATTAAATCTGTAGATTGCTATGGGCAGTATGGCCGTTTTAACAATATTAATTCTTCCAATCCAAGAGCATGGGATATCTTTCCATTTCCTTGAATCAGTTTCAGTTTCCTTTATTAATGTTTTGTTGTTCTCAGCATATGTCTTTCACCTCCTTGGTGAGGTTTATTCCTAAATTGTTTTTTTTCCCTTGATTCGATTTTAAAAGGGATTTGTTTGTTTACATTCCCTTTCTGATTTTTCATTGTCATGTCCCTTTAGTCCTCCCCAATCTGTGGCATTTCCTCAGTCTTTTTTCATTCATGACGTGAACACTTTTGAAGAATATTGCCCAATTATTTTGTAGAATGTCCCACAGTTTGGGTTTGACTGATTTTTTTTCTTCATGACTAAATTCAGGTAATGTGTTTTTAGTAGAAATGCCACCAAGTGATGTTCTGACTTGTCATCTTCTCAGTACATCACATCGGAAGGCACATAACATCAATATGCATCAGTATTGGTGATGCTAACCTTAGTAATTTGGTTAAGGTGATGTGTGTCCAGTTACTCCATTGTAAAGTTACTATTTTGCCCTGTATTATTAAGTATATTATGGGAAGATATTTTGAGACTATGCAAACATCCTGCTTATCATATTTTTGCTCACCAGTTTTAGAATACAGTGATGATTCTTGTTGGAAACAGTTATTACTGTACTGTTTGCCAAAAGACACTTTTCAATTTCTCACATTCTTTCCATATTTATGAAATTGAATTTTTACTATTAAGAAGAGTTTTCTCCTCTCAATTTATTTATGCTAGTATTGTTTTATTCTATTTATATTAGAATGAAATCATGGGTATTTTGTTTACATTATCTCAGGTTTCTCCATTGGCAGCCTCTTCAAGTTGTTGGCTATTGACGTAACACCATTTTTTGAGCATTTCTTACTTTCCATGACTACAAGATATTCCAGGATCACCTTGTGTTTTCCCTGTCCCAGAAGTCTTTATATTAGTCAGTTATAGTTAGAAAATAAGATATGAACACTAGATATTCTCATTACCATTCATGTATATTTTGCCTCCAGGCCCTCTAAGCAGATATACGTACATATAACTAAATCTATCTATATATACAAGACATGAGTTCATACTGATAGCTCTGAGTGCAGTCTAACTCCATAGGGTTTATTCCAGCCTTTATTTATTTATAACTCCTGTATGGAAAATGAGAAACCTGACTCATTTCCTCAGGTATTTCCTTATTTACTCAATCCTGGAGTACTTTAAATTTTTTGTTAAATACCTTCAAAATTGTTAACCTATATAACCCTCTGAAAAACGTACTGGCTAAATGGAGTATTTTGTATCCTTCTTTTTGTTTTTAACTTTCCAGTATACAGTCAAAATTCCTTTTTCAAAGTTACTTAGATGAGTTATTTTCTATTCAACATTCTTCACTGTGATTATGTCATGAATCTGTAATGCAGTTAGGTTCATTTGTAGATCATGGAATCTAGAAAGAGAAGAGAGGGAAATCAGAACAGAAGAAATATTTTAGAAGATACTGTTTGAGAATTGTCCAAAATTAATGATGAATACCAAATCACAGTTCCAAGACACTCATAAGTCACAAAAGCAGGATAAATGCCAACAAAAGCACACACACAAAAAAAACTAAACATATCATATTCAAGCTGATGAAAACCAAACACAGACAAAAAATCTTAGCAACCATAGAAAAATGACATACAAATAAAAAATATAATAGTAGCAGTAGATTGCTAATCAAAAACCATGCAAGCCAGAAGAAAATGGAGTAAATCTTTAAAGTACTGAAATTGAAAAAAAAACTGTCAATCAGAATTCCATACTAAGTGAAAATAACTTTCCAAAATAAAGGAGAAATGGATATTTTTTCATATAAACAAAACCAGATAATTAATTGCCAGCAGACTTCAACTAAAGAATTGTTGAAGGATTCTTCAGGTGAAAGTAATATATTTAAATCAAACCTAGATCTAAGAAAATGAAGGTGTTGTAAATGGCATAGATGAAGGTAAATAAAACATTTACATTGTCCTTATATTCAATAGTTCTAAAAGATAACTATCTAAAGCAAAAATAGTAGTTATGTGCTGTGTTTTTACTGTATATGCAAAATTTAAAGGTATGACCAGATATCAAAAATGATTGGTGGAGAATTTTAAATTACAGGTTGTAAGTACCTTACAGGATATGTGAAGGTAGACGTTGATTTATTAATGAAATATATTGTGTTAGAGTATCCATTAATTTTGTTATTTGTGTATTCATCTACTCTCATTTCCACCTTTGTTTTAGTCTTGGGTCTACACATATATGTTAAAGTATTTACCATCAGTCTTTTTGCTGAAGGTTGGATGAAGCTCATCCTCTAGTAGTTTCTTTAAGAAAGACTCAGGGATGCAGAATTCCCCTGGTTCTTTTACATTTAAAACCATTTTTTCCAAAGCTTTGATTAAAAGATTTAGGACTTGTAAAATGCTCAGAATGGTATCCAACACATAGGCAAGTGCTTCACTGACAGGTGCTTTCATGTTCTGATACAGTGAAATTTTCTGGGACAGATTGGGGTGTATTTGATAAATGGGATCAGGCAAGGATCTAACAATATCCACAGTTTTTCAGTAGAGTTGAATTAGTGAGGCTAGTTTGGACCTGAAGCCAAGGTGTAAGCATTGTACATGCCCTTGGAATGAAAAACAGTCACATCTATACACCCTTAAACACATACCTTATTTTATTATCACTAGAAAATATGGGAAGGAAAAGGATGGGAAATATGCAGAATTAGCTTAGTCTGCTTACCATAGGGAGAGAGGAAGTACAGGTGTTCATTGTGATTAGGTGCAGGTGGACTCAAGGGACTGTAAAGCCGAGGCATGAACTGTGTGTGATCTTTAATCCCACCAGCCAGCAAAACAAGAGCTGCTGGATATCAAGCTCTCACAAATTAGTTTATTTACTCCTGATCCTCAGAAGAGGGGTGAAATGAACGTGTGTACTAATTCCAACATTCTCCTTTTCTAGGTAACTTTATTGAGCACTTATTATGTGCTTCATTATACAAAGCATTTAATATACACACTATCCCTCTTATCACAGTAATTCTATAAGGTAGAAACAATGATAATGAATATTACACATGAGCAAACTCTGATGAAAGAAGATAAAGAGTCATCTACAGCAGAGCTTCTCAAAATTGAGCGTATTAGAACCACCCTGAAGGCTTGTTAAAATACAGATTTCTGGGTCCCAACCCTCTGACTTTGATTCTGTGGGTTTGGAGTGGGAGCCCAAAATGTGCATTTCTAACAAGTCCCTGGGTGATGTGATATTGTTCTTAGAGGACCACATACTGAGAACTACTGCTTGGTAGAAACATGAGGGTAAAGTGAGAATACCCTTCTTCACCCTCCAACATTCCCCATGTTTGTTCTCTTTATCTTAACAACCAAGCATGGTATTAATTAGAAACTTGGGTCTCATTAAGGCCATTCCTGTGATTTCTAACAATATTCCTTGGGATTTCTCTGTGATAATTGGCAGAGAATTTAGTTTATGCCCCCAAGAAATTCTGTCAAGTCATATTGCACCACAGGTCAGTTATTTACTGCCTTTTCTGTTATGTGTTTCAAATTATACCAACCATGTTTTTCAGTGTAACTCACCAGAGATTACACAATGAACTCTAGTATATAATGAACAAAAACTCAAATTTGAACACTATCAAACTCATATTATTCAGTTTCCACAGAAAAACTAAAGTAATAAAATAAAATAACCTTAAGCTGAAGTTCAAAGACATTAAAAGCCAAACACTTTTCCTATTCATTTGTTTGTTCAGTTTCCTCCAATATATCTTAGCAGATGAAAGCCCAGTTCCTTGTTTCACTTTTCTTCATTTTTTTCCCGGTAGAATAAATTTGGCTTCTCTGCTCCAAATTTGAATAAATCCAATTCCAACCTGATCCTGGCTTGTCTTCCTTTTCCATAGATACTGTTAATGGATTTAATATTAAAAGAGGATAAAATCAGGATTCTCACATAAAATGAATACATTAAAATCTTTATTTTACTCACACTAATGAGGGAACCAGGTAGTTATTACAGCTAGCTCAAAGGAGAATCCAAAAAGACAAACACATTTATAGATCAGAAATATTGAAATAAACTTGTAAATGGATATAAAAGTGACTTTTTCAAGGTGGGAAAAGAGTTTTCCCACGAACAGACAGGATTCTTTTGAATATGTACAAACAAAATTAATTCTACATTGCTGCCACTTATCTGTGATTTACAAAATTGTAAAATAGCTCAAAGGAATTTAATGGCTAGAATGGATAACCCTTAAGGCTATGCCCCAACAATGTACATTCTTCCATTAGAGATACCTAGTAATCTTTTTGCTTATTCCAAATTTCCTTAATACTTCAAGGGTCATGGGGTATGTCTATATGATTATCATAATACCTACACACATCTATAAAATTTTGAAAACACATATAACTTTTCAAGTCATATAATAATCATTCCAAGAAATAATTTTTCTTGGGCGCAGTATAGAGTATAAGACAAATCTCCAATGTCTGCAAATCAGGGGTTATGGTAGAGACTTGAAAAGAAGCTAGAGAGAAAAAAAAATCATTAAAGAGATTTCATTATCTTTTTCAGCCTCTTCATATCAAGAAGTTAATTGAAATACTAAGCTTGCCATGTGATGTTGGAGGAGGTAGTTCTAAATAAGCATACATCCTCTATTGTCAGAGGGCAGCATTTGCAATCTTTTGCATTTTCTTGAAAATTTTAAACGTATATACAGTGGTGACACCCACCTCCTCCAGCTTCCCATCTTCTGAGACTCCCCTTTCCCTTTAATACTCATCCCACATATTTAAAACCACTTAACATTTTGCCTTTGAGTCTTAGATATCTGGCCTTCTCTATATACAGGCTTCGTCCCCTTTCCTCATTCCAAGTAGAATATCTGATATTTGTAACAGGAAACACCATAAGCACAGTTTATTGTCATGCATTTTGCACAGGTACAATATGCTGTTCTTCTTTGTGCCCAGAGTGATCTTAATACATTTTTAGTTGCTCCATACTTGCAGATTCTGCTTCCTTTTCTGTAATTTTTCAAATGCATAGGTTATTTTTGCCTCAGTTGGAGGATCTCCACAATAACTTGTTGAATTGAAACAACTGGTGATGCTAGAAAATAAATCATCCGTGACAGGTCAACATCCCTCACATTCGCTGTCCCTTGGCTATTGAATTTTTACCCAAAACATACTTTCTTTATACATCTTTTCTTCAAATAATTATCTATAATTCTAATGTTTTACTTCCCCCCTCCCAGTTATTATAAATAAGTCCAGCTATATGTTTATCACTTCAAACTACTTATTTTAGTTCTTTCCTCCTTCTTTTCTCCACCTCACTCATACTTTTCCCTGGACTTAGAGACCCTCCTTCTTGCTTTCAGGTCCAACCTTTACCTTCTGTCTTGTATTTCAGATTCTGTCTTGCAGAGTCTCCTGTAGTGAGACATATAAAAACAATGAGTTTTGAATTTTTCAAAAGCATACACCATTTAAGTAAATTCACATAAGCTTCTCTCTCATGAATACTTGATTTTGATTTTTCATCTCTCTGTGCTTTTATTTAGAATTTATTTAAATTTCCCAATCCATCCTTCATATTAACTCTATTACTTTAAAATGCATTTCATACTTTCAAAAGTACTGTACATTAATTTTCTCAGGACTTCTTCATTCAAATTCATCCAAATGTTGAATCATCTCGTAGCTAATTTAATCATTATGGAGCTGTTTCTCAATTGCTTTCATAATTGATTTTTGATTAACAGCTTAAAAAGGAGTCCCATTATAGATTTCGGGGGTCTTGGTTTCTCTGGAGGAATCAATTAGGCATCTGAGATCTCCTCTTTGTTTTGTTGTTTTCCTTTTGTTTTGTTGTTTTCTTGGTTTTTCTGTTTTTGTTTTTTTTGTTTGTTTTATTTTCAGCTCTAGTGACCCTCCTAACCAACAACAGCTCAATTTTCTCCTATTCTTCTTAGTTCTATCTATAAGGTAGGCCTTCTCTTCCCATTTGATAGATAGATGATAGAGTCATCAATCAATTGATTGATAGATAGGTAGATAGACAGGTAGATAGACTAATAGCTTGGTCTCTAAGATCTCAGTCTTTCTCAAAATAAAATCACTTCTTTCCATCAGGCAAACCATGTGTCTTTCTTTTTTCCCTGTTTCTATTTGAACTGCAAGATCATTTTGGATTTCAATTTATACCATTCATTCTTCTGCTGAACAAACATGGCAACTAGAAGATCTGGGTTTAAGTAAGTCTTTTTTGAAAAAAGTTTATTTATTTATTTATTGTTGGCTGCATTGGGTCTTTGTTGCTGTGCATGGGCTTTCTGTAGTTGTGGCGAGCGGGGGTTACTCTTCATTGCGGTGCATGGGTTTCTCATTGCAGTGGCTCTCTTGTTGTGGAACACAGGCTCTAGGCATGCAGGCTTCAGTAGCTGTGGCACGAGGGCTCAGTAGTTGTGGCTCATGTGCTCTAGAGCACAGGCTCAGTAGTTGCGGTGCACAGGCTTATTTGCTCTGCGGCATGTGGGATCTTCCTGGATCAGGGCTCGAACCGTGTCCCCTGCGTTGGCAGGTGGATTCTTAACCACTGTGCCACCAGGGAAGTCCCTAAGTAAGTCTTTTTAATTTCCTCCCAAGATTTTATTTTTGTAAAATTACATTAAATTATTCCTCTACTTCAATCTAAGAAAATGACATATTTCCATATACTAAGGATCCTCATTTTTATCTGTTATTTAATGAGATGTACTATTTGAGCATAATTAACCTACAAGCTATGTCTCTGAATTAAACAACGATAATCAGAGCTTGTGAAATAGAACAAAATTTATGCTGTGTACATGTGATTGAAAATAATTGTCTGCATTTTGCTGATGGCATAATAAAAGAAGAGAATGCAAAACAAAACACACTTCCCTAGCCAACCCAACTATGCTTAAATAGCCTATATAGTGATGTTATTCTTTCTTTGAGGTGAGCCTTACCTGGAAATTAACAAAAAAAAATTCCTGATAATCTAGCATCTAGACCATCTAGGCCTTTAGGAATATCCATGGTCACAGTATAAGAAGCTACTGAGTGTGCACTTTATTTCTTGCTTGCCCTAGGTCTGCTAAAGCCAGTTACAGCACTGGCACCTAAAGCCTGATTCACTATACAGTACTTTGATAAAACCCAAACCAGTGTCTGTGTTTATTCATAAGGATTTCTTGTTAATCTCTCAATATTTGCAGTGGCATGGGGAGATATAAGAGTAAGCCTAATACTCATTCCTCCTTGCTTTGGAGTATAACCAATGAAGAATAGACCCAATGAACTAGGCCTGGAATGGATTTAAATTGGGGATCAATATGTTAGTTTTAATAACTGGTCAGGAAGGTACCCAGCAGCTCAGTACTCTGAAAGAATAAGGCCATCTAATAAAGTTAAATTGGAAAATGCAGCTTGAATCAATAATCAAAGTGGAGGGTGCCTTACTATCTCCCCACATTTAGAACTCACTTATCATTGATGGAAAGAACTGGGTCTGCAGAGATATTATAGCTGTTGACATTGAAGATTTTAGACTTACTTCATCACATAATTGTTGGCAAGACACTGTCTCAATGCAGCAATCCTTAACTCCTAGTATAAATGTTAGATGCTCGGTAATAAGAGTAAATCTCTTATCTCCCTGTAACAAGAATGAGTTAATTAGATGAAAAGAGAGGCTAAAAGCATTTATTCTGATAATACACCCTTGTGGTGTGAACATGACATAGATGGGTCCTAGTGCATTCCAATGTTTAGATGGAAGGGTTGATGGTCTAAGGGTCATCTTTTTCATGAACATCCACAATTAGTAAAATTGTCAAAAAATGAATAGGTTAGAGAAGTAAAAAAAAAATTATTTCAGTAATATTTTTTAAAAGATGTCAAGGAAAAAGTATGATCAAAATACATTAGTGTAATTTTAAAAGAGGGAATGGGAAGAAAGAAGATGGAGGCAATGCTACAGCATTATGTTTGTACAGGAAACATAATTGGAAACAAAACTGGGAGTAGAAACCAGATAGCAAGTGAGGGACTAAATGGAGACAAAGAAAGCACATCCCTCATTTAAAAGTTTGGTAGAGCAAGGGAATGAGGGACATAGTGAAGATGTTTACATGATTGGACAGAATTGCACATGCTTACAAAGACAGAAGGATCAAGTAAAGAATTAGTAAAACTACCTCGGACCTGCAGAAAGGATGAAAGGGGTACTGAGTGAGAAGAGGCTTCTTGATTTGGTCCTGTATACTTAACCTTATCAAAAATCTACATAGTTCCCCAACTACTGAAAGTTAAAATAGTTAATTGTAGAAATGAAAATGCCAAGAAGGGATGGTGTCTGGGTGCAGTAAGCTATAGAGGGTATGAGGGAAGACCTTAAACTTAAGGGAAGGATGAGAAGATAGATTTAGAGCTTAGTTCTCAACCTTCGGTGCACACAAGAATGATCAGCAGAGAGTTTTAAAATTCTGATACTCAAGTCACACTTCTGCCCAACTACATCAGAACTTGTGGGAGTGGGAACAGGAATCAGTGATTTTAAAATTACCAAAGTGATTCCATTCGGTAGCCAAGATTGAGAAGCACAAACGTAAAGCACATTTCCCAAACATGTTCTATGGAACATTAATATGCTACTTGAAATCGTTCAGATATTGAAATGACTTGGGGAAATTGTCTCCTCTATATTCTCTTTCTAATTCAAAATGTAGTGTAGAATATCAAAAAGGCTGAGAAATCCCACAGTTAAGGAAAAAAGCCAATTCCATATTGATAATCCAGCATTTCCCCCAAGTTATACACCACAGAACCTGAGTTCAATAAATCTCATTTTAGAACTTAGAGGTATAGGGGAAATGGGCTAATTAGAAATGAGATTATACATAACATTTATAGGTGACATTAATCTCTTTTTTGAAGTAGGTGGCAAGGAAGACAAGACGACAAGACATATCATGTACTAAGCTAGCATGTGGTGAATGAGATTATGGACATGAAGCCTAGAGAAAAAGGTTTCAAAGAGTAGATATGGGAGTGTGATAAGGAATCAGAATAAGGAAGGGGTGCTATGCAGGGGTATTGCTCTTAACTTTGCTGCTGAGGTAGCATTACTTTTTAATTTTTTTTTTTTATTTTTGGCTGTGTTGGGTCTTCATTGCTGCTCATGGGCTTTCTCTAGTTGCAGTGAGCGGGGGCTACTCTTCGTTGCAGTGTGAGGGCTTTCATTGTGGTGGCTTCTCTTGTTGCGTCACATGGGCTCTAGGGACGTGGGCTTCAGTAGTTGCAGCACGCGGGCTCACTAGTTGTGGCACATGGACTTAGTTGTTCCATGGCATGTGGGATCTTCCTGCACCAGGGATTGAACCCTTGTCCCCTGCATTGGCAGGCAGATTCTCAACCACTCTGCCACCGGGGAAGTCCGGCAGCATTACTTTTCATGAAATAAAACTAGATAGTGACAGTATGTCTTCATACATAAATTGAGTTTCTAAGTGGATAAGCCAATGTCACACAATTTATGTTAAATTAAGGATCAGAAGGAAATCTGCAGGATATAAATGATTTTGTTTCAAATTTTCAAGCTTAAAATAAGAGTTTTACTTAGAGCCTTATTTTAGATCTAAAAATTGTAATGAAATTGTGAGGTGTGATTATTATTCAATTGTCAGGTAATAAATATGAGAATGATGTTTATGGTATTTTTAAAATTTGGCCGTTAGTTTTAGGGGCATAGAGTCAATCACTTGTAAAAGAATTTATTTTATGTTGTATGAAGTAACGCAGGAACATTCAAAACAAGTTTTCCTAGCTTCATTGATAGTGCTTTTATGCTACCCTATGTTTATATCCTGTTCAAGTACTAATGACCAGGGAAGCAATTCAATGATTATATTTCTTGAAGTTTCAATACTAAAGGTAAAATTGAGCTGAGCATGTACACTTGTAATTTATTCACTAGGCTTTTGCCAGTAAGATATTAAAGCTATTTGTTTGGTCATGAAATTTTACACCCCCAAAACAAATTTACCAAGCTAAGAAATATACTGAATAATCTCAATAGTATAATGTTCATGGATTCTTCATCCAGGGATTGTTCATTAATGGAATTCTTAGATCTTGTGTCGAAAGATATTTTCAGTAATGCAGTAAACACTCTTAACTCTTATTTGGAGAAGTGGAGGCAGGGACAAAGGAGTTAGAATTTTCTGCTATTCAAATATTCGATTTTCATCCTGTATGGAGGGCCCATTTTTAAACACTTAAGGGAAAATGAAATACATTGACATCATCTTAAACACTGTTTGCTCTTTGGTAAGTTGATAACTAACCCACGTGTGTCAGTTGCTTCAGGGTTCCTTAAGGGCATAAAATTTTATCACACTGTAGAAGCTGGATAAGAATGATTGTGCTTCAGGGAGATCAGCTCAGTGCTCTGTGACAACCTAGAGGGGTGGGATAAGAAGGGTGGGAGGGCTAGAAAAACTTTTTTTTTCTAGATAGGGGTAAGGGGCCCTGTTTAACTTCTTTTCATTGTGAAGTTATAAATTACAGTGTAAATTACTTCACCGGATGATTTTGTAAAAAATGAATCAAGCTATGTGTATGAAAACGATTTGCAATGTATTGTGTATTATTCAAATGTAAGGCATTTTTAAAACATTATATGGATGGCTTTTTGATATGTCCTATTTGCTGTGGATCTTCATCATTAGAAATAAAAAGATGAGGCAAATTTGAAAAAAGTCTGAATCACAGAGTTAATGTGTCATCATTACCAAGTGTCCTGGGGCCCTATCAGTAATGTATGTAAAAGATTTTTCTGCGAAACATACCAAGAGAGTGGCAGATGGTAGCAGACTTCTCTGACCCACGGCCCAGGGCCATGGCCACATGTGTTTGCTATCTTTTTGTTCACCTAAAGGGAAGCAAAGTATTTGTCTATGAATAATTCTTAAAAAATCCATTGAGAAACGTTTCACATAAAACCACAACGTGCTGAAATTCCAAAGTAAAAATAAACACGATGTCTTTCTGCAGTTTTTTATAGCAAACTTCATGTTTCTAACTAACAGCAACTTAGAAAATTTTTATGACAGACAAGATCAAAAGAATTTCCCTCTAGACTATTTTTAACAAAACTCTTTGGAGAATTTTTCAGCCAAATGTACTCTTTACATGTGACAGTTCTTTCACACTCTAAACAAGTGTCATTTTAATCAAGTATGTGAATTTACAAAATGTGGTATCAGCCTCGACATTTCTGCCACAGAGAACATTTCCTCCTAAAGGAGCATTGACAAACATTGAAAATCATTAAATATGTTTAGGTTTTTCTAGGCAGTAATTTTGAGAGATTATGTTAGAGTGATGGCAAAATGAACACAGGTGAGAGCTATATGGCATTTAGACAGCCTCTTGGAGGATAGGGAGCCCTCTGGCTTCACAAAATACAGCAGTAACCTGAAAAGAGGGCAAGCAACCGTGGCATGGAACCACACCTTTCTATTCTGGATGATCTGCAAATATTGGTGATAGAGAGAGAGAGTTTACAGTCATTCACATGAAATGCAGAGGCTGCTAAGGGCAAGGACGAAGCACTGTGGGAGAATCACATTTCAGAATTCAGTATTTCCCCATCACATCAGGCCAGGTTTCTTTGCCTGGAGTCTGTGTTTTATAATGAAAGTTTTTTGTTTGTTTGTTTGTTTTTGTTTTGTTTTTTGTGGTACGTGGGCCTCTCACTGTTGTGGCCTCTCCCGTTGCGGAGCACAGGCTCCGGACGTGCAGGCTCAGCGGCCATGGCTCACAGGCCCAGCCGCTCTGCGGCATGTGGGATCCTCCCAGACTGGGGCACGAACCTGCGTCCCCCACATCGGCAGGCGGATTCTCAACCACTGCGCCACCAGGGAAGCCCCAGGAAAGGTTTTTTAACTCACTCAAGAGTTAGCATCAATATAAAGGCTGTGGTAGTGTTTAACATGACTTGTTAACTGATGTTCCTCCCATCCCATTAACTATTTTTAAAAGTCATCTATTTTTATTTGAGAATACTTTTGCACTTATAGAAAAGTTACAAGAATATTACAGAGAGTTCCCAAATACCAGTTTTCCGTATTGTTAAGATTACTGTGGTGCACTTGTCACACTAATAAACCAATATTCATACATTATTGTGATCTGAAGGGCCTTTATAAGGCTTTGGCTCCCTTCCCCATAACAGTCTGAATTTTACCCACATCTGTGTCTCCCAAATGCAATCATTATTATTATTGAGATATCTTTAGATTTTATCTAATATCCTTTCCATGTTCTAGAATCCCACCCAAGGTACTACATTACATGTAGTTGTCAAGTCTCCTTAGCCTTCTCTAGACTGTGAGAGCTTTTCAGAAGTGCATTGTTTTTTTATGAGCTTGACAGTTTTGAGGAATACTGGTCAGATATTTTACTGAATGTTCCTCAGTTTGGTTTGTCTGAAGTTTTTTTCATGGTTGACCAGGGTTATGTGGTTTTCAGAGGAAGAGCACAAAGGTAAAGTATAATTTACATTATATCAAAAGTGCATACTGGGCTTCTCTGGTGGCGTAGTGGTTGAGAGTCCACCTGCTGACGCAGGAGATGCAGGTTCGTACCCCAGTCCGGGAAGATGCCACATGCCGCGGAGCGGCTGGGCCCACGAGCCATGGCCGCTGAGCCTGCGCGTCCGGAGCCTGTGCTCTGCAACGGGAGAGGCCACAGCAGTGAGAGGCCCGCGTACCGCAAAAAAAAAAAAAAAAAGTGCATACTATTAATGTGAACCATTAATCACGATGTTAACCCGGCTCACCTGGCTGAGGTAGTATTTGTCAGATTTCTCTACCATAAAGTTACTCATTTTCCTTCTTTCCATACTGTACTCTTTAGAAAGAAGTCACTATGAACAATCCACACTCTGGAATGGGGAGTAATTTGCCATATCTTTTAGGGAAAATAATCTATATGAATTATTTGGTAATTTTCTGTATGAGAGATTTGTCTTTCCTATTTATTTATATATTTATGTATATCCATATGGGCTCATAGATAGTTATTTTGTACTTTGGGCTATAATCTAATACTATGTTATTTATTTTGTTGCTCAAATTCTTTGGCCATTGGGGGCTATTTCAGTTGGTTCCTGTGCTCTTTGACAGGTCTCCATCATTTTGTGTTTTTAAGCACTTCCTTATTTTCTGGCACCACAAGATATTCCAGGTTCATTTTGTATATTCTCTGCCCCAACCCTAGAATCAGCCATTTCTCCAAGAATCTTTGATTCCTTTTATTGGAGAATATTAGAAACCAAGATACGGGTGAAGGGTGTGTTTGTTGCCACCAGTGTATCATTACTTCAAAACTCTCGGTGAGCAAAACTAGTTAAATATGTGTGTACCACCTGTGTATACACATATATCTATGAATATTTCTGTATGTAACCATCTGTATATATTGTGAAAGGAATATCAAAATGTAGTCAGTGTTGCTAAGAGAGCTCTCTAAAATGAAACCAGGAAGTGTGAGGAAGTGTGACTTACACATGTCTTAGCCTGAATGGAATCTGACCTTTTGACCACTTTTTGTCTTAACATAGGCATTCAGAACATCTACCAAATGTTCCAGAAACTCAAGATACTTATTGGGCCCTTGCCCTAAAATAACTTATGACAGCCTATCCCTTAAGGACAAATATTCCCTTTCTTGCGCCAGAGTCAATTATAATTCCTGCTAGACAACTTTAACAACCTTGTGGTTTTTGCCTTTATAAGCCCCTGACTCACTTTCCCTTAACACTCTTTTGGTTTTACTGTTTTGAAATTCCCAAGGCCCCAAATAAAGCTTTCTTCTTTGCAGCCTTGATACTGATTACTGCCTCCCTCTCTCTCCCTCTCTCCCTCTCTCCCTCTCTCCCTCTTTC
>NW_006795282.1:195245-222861 GCF_000442215.2 Lipotes vexillifer | reverse complement strand
CTCTCTCTCTCTCTCTCTCTCTCACACACACACACACACACACACACACACACACACACACACACGTTTATACTTTTGGATATAAATCTATCCAAGTATTCGTACTGATGTTTCTAACTCCCATCCATTACCACATATTTCTTTCTAAGCTTCACCCTTTGCTTATTGGTAACCCCTACTCCAACAGTGAGAAACTTACTTCCCTTTAACCACCATCCAACCCCAGAATCCATGCAGAGTGATTTCAGAGCTGTTTACCTCTGTCCCATACTTGGGGCAGGGTGAGGAGAATTTATCAACTAGACTACAGTTCTTTTTGTCTTTAATCGTACAGTTTCCAATTTTTTTTTTCTTTTGGACGCTCAAGTCCCATATGTAAAATGGTGTAGTATAGTTGGCCTTCCATATCTGCAGGATATGGAACCGTTGGATATGCAGAACTGACTGTACATGTGATTTAATGGTATAGTATTTAGACATTCTGGTTTATAATTTAATATGTGGTGGATATCTTCCTATGAAAATATTTGGAGACCTCAATCTTATTTATTTATTTATATATTATTATTTTTTTCCTCCAAATTTGCTTTATGTAGTTGGATATAAATTAATGAACAAAAACTTAAGCAAGATACATGTAACAATTTACTAGAACCTGATACTCTAATTCTTTCAGTTTTTCTCAAAGTCACCATGGGGCTTGTAAGAAAAGTCCCTGAGGCACGACTGTGCTTGGCATGTTTGAGGAATAGTAAGGAGGCCAGTGTGGCTGGACAGGGGAAAGTGAGTGAGGGCAGGGCATTAGAAAATGAGATCAGGGAGGCTGGCAGGGGAAAGGAGGGAGGTGGATGTGATCAGTAGTTGTAAGTCATAGGTTTGTGTGTGTGTGTGTGTGTGTGTGTGTGTGTGTGTGTGTGTGTGTGTGTGAGACTTGCTTTATTTATTTTTACATCTTTATTGGAGTATAATTGCTTTACAATGGTGTGTTAGTTTCTGATTTATAACAAAGTGAATCAGTTATACATATACATATGTTCCCATATCTCTTCCCTCTTGTGTCTCCCTCCCACCCTCCCTATCCCTATCCCCTCTAGGTGGTCACAAAGCACCAAGCTGATCTCCCTGTGCTATGTGGCTGCTTCCCACTAGCTATCTATTTTACATTTGGTGGTGTATATATGTCAGTGCCACTCTCGCTTCATCTGAGGGTTGTCTTTTTGTCTTGTTTATGGTTTCCTTTGCTGTACAAAAGCTTTTAAGTTTAATTAAGTCCCACTTGTTTATTTTTGTTTTTATTTCTGTTACTCTAGGAGGTGGGTCAAAAATGATCTTACAGTTTCCAATTATTTTCAAAATTACTGAGATCAGCATCTTTTTCCCTAACTCCCTTCAGTGAGGTGATGTCAAACATTTGTGATACAGTTAGATCTTTTTATTACAATCTACATTCCATCTCCTCAATCCCTAACTTATTTTTCCCAATTAGTACACATTAAAGCTCACTCTTTATGCTGTAAGATTCTATGTGTTTTGACAAACTCATAGTGTCATGTATCCACCTTGATAACATACAGAATAATTTCACAACCCTAAAAATCCCCTGTGCTTCTCCAGTTCAACCTTCCCCAAACTTCCAATCCCTGGCAACCATAGACCTATTTCCCATCTCTACAAGTTTTCCATTTTCAGTATGTGATATAAATGAAATCATATAGTATAGAGTTTTTTCATGTTGGCTTCTTTCACTTAGAAATAGACATTTAAGATTCACACATGTTGTTTTGTGGATCGAAAGCTGATCCCTTTTTATGACTGAATAATATTCCATTGTATGGAGGTTCCACAGTATTTACCCATTCAACTATTAAAGGACATTGCCATTGCTTCCATGTTTTGGCAAGCCTGGATAAAGCTGCTATAAGTATTGGCATGTAGGTTTTCCTAGGAACATCAGTTTTGTATTCAGATGAACAGATTCCTAGGAGGGAAAATGTTTAATCATGTGGTAAGACTGCTTATCATTGTAAGACATTGCCAAAATGTCTTCTAGAATGTCTGTACTGTTTTTCATTCCCACTACTAATGAATGAGAATTCTGGTTTCTTTGTATCCTAGTCTGCAACTGAATATTGTCAAAATTTTGGATTTTAACATTCTATATTTAGGAAAGGAAAGTTATATTCATTTTTTCAACATGGAATTGGGTGGTTTTAAATTGAATTTTAAATTCAATTTTAAATTGAAGTATCATTGATTTACAATATTACAGTCGTTTCAGGTGTACAACAAAATGGTTTAATAGTTTTGAATTTAAAGATATTATAAAATATTGGCTACATTCCTGTGCTGTACAATATATCCATGTATTTTATTTATTTTATACATAGTAGTTTGGACCTCTTAATCCCATACCTCTATCTTGTCCCTCCCCACTTTCCTCTCCCCACTAGTAATCACTAGTTTGTTCTCTGTATCTGTGAGTCTGTTTTTGCTCTGTTATATTCATTGATTTGTTTTACTTTTTATATTCCACATATAAGTGATGAGATAGGTATTTGTCTGACTTATTTCACTACATATAATACTCTCTAGGTCCATCCATGTTGTTGCAAATGGCAAAATTTCATTCTTTTTTATGGCTGAGTAATATCTCGTTTGTGTGTGTGTGTGTATCACCACTTCTTTATCCATTCGTCTGTTCATGGACACTTAGCTTACTTTCATATCTTAGCTATTGTAACTACTGTTGCTATGAACATTGAAGTGCATGAATGTTTTTGAGTTAGTGTTTTGTCTTCTTTGGATATATACCCAGGAGTGGAATTAATGGATCATATGGTAGTTCTATATGTAGTTTTTTGAGGAAGCTTCATACTGTTTGCCACAGTAGCTGCACCAATTTACATTCCCACTAACAGTGTAGGAGGGTTCCCTTTTCTCCACAGCCTCATCAACATTTATTATTTGTGATCTTTTTGATTATAGCAATTCTAACAGGTATGAGGTAATATCTTGTAGTTTTGATTTGCATTTTTTTGGTGATAAGCAATGTTGTACATTTTATTCATGTGCCTTTTGGCCATCTGTATGTTTTCTTTGGAAAAATGCCTATTCAGGTCTTCTAATTTAAAAAGAAATTTTTTATTGAATGAGCTGTTTATGTATTTGGGATATTAACCCTTTATCATTCATATCATTTGCAAATATTTTCTCCCATTTAACAGGTTGTCTTTTTGTTTTTGTCAGTGGTTTCCCTTAGTGTGCAAAAGTTTTAAGTTTAATTAAGTCCCGTTTGTTTATTTTGCTTTTGTTTCCTTTGTCTTAGGAGACTGATACAAAAATACATTGCTACAATTTATGTCAGAGAGTGTTCTGCCTATGTTTTCTTTTAGGAGTTTTACTGTTTATGTTATTGCATTTAGGTCTTTAATCCATTTTGAGTTTATTTTTGTATATAGTGTAAAAAAAAAATTCTAATTTCATTCTTTTACATGTAGCTGTCTAGTTTTCCCAGCACCACTGATTGAGAGATTGTCTTTTCTCCATTGTATATTCTTCCTTTGTCATAGATTAATTGATTCTAAGTATGTAGGTTTATTTGTGGGCTCTCTATTCTGTTCTGTTGATCTCTGTGTCTGTTTTTGTGCCAATACCATACTGTTTTGATTATTGTAGTTTTGTAGTATATAGTCTGAAGTTAGGGAGTGTGATCCCTCCAACATTGTTCTTTATTCTCAAGATTGCTTTGACAGTTCAGGGTCTTATATGGTTCCATGTAAATTTCAGGATTATATGTTCTAGTTCTGTGAAAAATGTCATAGGTATTTTGATAGCTATTGCAGTAAATCTGTAGATTGCTTTGCATAGTATGGACTTTTCTTTTTTTTTTTTCTTTGCTGATTTCTTTATTTTTCTCTTTTAATTTTTAATTTTTTTTAAACATCTTTATTGGAGTATAATTGCTTTACAATTGTGTTATTTTCTGCTTTATAACAAAGTGAACCAGCTATACAGTATCTCTTCCCTCTTGCATCTGCCTCCCTCCCACCCTCCCTATCCCACCCCTCTAGGTGGTCGCAAAGCACTGAGCTGATCTCCCTGTGCTCTGTGGCTGCTTTCCACTAACTATAGGTTTTACGTTTGGACAAAGAGAGAGAGTAGCATGTACGTATGGACGTTTTAACAATATTAATTATCTCAATCTATGAACATGGAATATCTTTCCATTTCTTTGTATCATCTTCAATGTCCTTCATCAATGTTTTATAGTTTTCATGGTTTCTTTTTCACCTCTTTAAGTTTATACTTATGTATTTTATCATCTGATGTGATTTTTAAAAGAATTGTTTTCTTGTTTTCTATTTCCCTTTTAAAAAAATTCTTTATTGACATGTAGTTGATGTATAATAGTATATAAGTAACAGGTGTACAATATAGTGATTCACAATATTTGAAGTTTATACTCCCTTTATAGTTATTACAGAATATTTGCTACGTTCTCAGGGAGGAGCAGTGTAGTGATAGAGGATTAAGAGGTACAAAATATTAGGAATAAAATAAGCTACAAGGATATTTTGTTTTCTATTTCTGATAGTTCATTATTAATGTATGGAAAAGCAACACATTTCTGTATATTAATCTTGAATCCTGCAACTTTACTGAATTCATTTATTCTGATAGTTTTTGGAGGGAGCCTTTAAGGATGTTTATATGTAGTATCAAGTTATCTGCAAATAGTTTTACTTCTTCCCTTTCAATATGGATTCCTTTTCTTTTTCTTACCTGATGCTTGGCTAGGAAGTCCAATACTATGTGAAATAGAACTGGAAATAGTCAGCATCCTTGATTTGTTTTCAATTCTAGAGGAAAATATTTCATCTTTTCACCAGTGAATATGATGTTATCTGTGGGTTTGTCATAAATAGGCTTTATTATGTTGAGATATTTTCCCATTTATACCAACTTTGATGAGATTTTTATCATGAATGGATGTTGAATCTTCTAAGAATCATGTGATTTTATCCTTCCTTTTGTTATCACAAATATCACATTGATTTGTGGATATTGAACCATCCTGCATTCTGGTAATAAATCCCAATTGATCATGGTGTATGATCCTTTTTATATCTTGTTGAATTCAGTTTGGTAATATTTTCTTGAGGATTTTTGCATCTTTATTTATCAGAATTATTGGCCTGTAATTTTATTTATTTTTAGTGTTTTTGTCTGGTTTTGATATCAGGGTAAAGATGGTCTTGTAG
Organism: Lipotes vexillifer; assembly: GCF_000442215.2. Taxonomy (NCBI): domain Eukaryota; kingdom Metazoa; phylum Chordata; class Mammalia; order Artiodactyla; family Lipotidae; genus Lipotes; species Lipotes vexillifer. The sequence continues at coordinate 217,600 of NW_006795282.1, read as the reverse complement.
AATGAGTGTTAGAAGTGTTCCTGCATCTTCAATATTTTGGAATTTTTGAGAAGGATAGGTATTATCTCTTCATTATATGTTTGGTAGAATTCCCTATGAAACCACCCAGTCCTGGACTTTTGTTTGCTGGGAGTTCTTTTTTTAAACTAATTCAATTTCAGTACTAGTGATTGGTCTGTTCAGATATATTTCTTCCTGATTAACTCTTGGAAGATTTTTTGTTTCTAGAAGTTTATCTATTTTCTTGTAAGTTGTCTAATTTGTTGACCTATCACTGTTTATAATATGCTTTTATGATTTTTTTTTTTGTATCTCTGTGGTATCAATTGCAATTTCTCCTCTTTCATTTCTTATCTTGTTTATTTGGGTACTCTCTCTTTTTTCTTGATGAGCCTGTTAAAGTTTTATCAATTTTATCTTTTTAAAAAATCAGCTCTTGGTTTCATTGATCTTTTCTATTGTTTTCTGATCTCTTTTATTTATTATCTATCTGATAATAATTCCTTCCTTCCTTCAGCTGACTATGGACTTTGTTTGTTCTTTTTCTAATTCCCTTAGAAGGTAGCTTAGATTATTTGAGATTATTCTTGTTTCTTGAGCTAGGCCTGTATCACTGTATACTTCCCTTTTAGAACTGCTCTTACTACATCCCATAGATTTTGGAAAGTTGTGTTTCAATTTTCTTTTGTCTCAAGGTATTTTCTGATTTCCTCTTTTATTTCTTCACTAACTCACTTTTTAGTTACATGTTGTTTAGTCTCTACCTGTTTGTGTTTTTCCCATTTTTTTCCCTGTAATTATAATTTCATACTGATGAGGCCAGAAAAAATTCTTGACATAATTTCTATACTCCTAAATTTGTTGAGATTTGTTCATAGCCTCGTATGTGATCTATCCTGAAGAATGTTCCATGTGAACTTGAAAAGAGTGTATATTCTGCTGTTATTGAATGGAGTATCTGTAGATATTAAGTATGACTCCTGTAATGTGTCATTTAAACTACTGTTGCCTTACTGATTTTTCTGACAGGATGATCTGTCCATTGATGTGAGTGGGATGCTAAAGTCCCCTACTACTTTTTAAATTATTCTCAATTTCTCCCTTTATGTCACTTAATATTTGCTTTATATATTTAAGTGCTCCTATATTAGGTGCATATAAGTTATTGAATGTTATAGCCTCTTCTTATATTGATCTCTTTATCCCTATATAATGACCTTCCATGTCTTTTTATAGACTTTATTTTAAAGTCTACTTTATCTGGTATGAGTATTGCTATCCCCACTTTCTTATCATTTCCATTTGCATGAAAAGTCTTTTTCCATCCCCTCACTTTCAGTCTTTATGTGTCTTTAGCTCTGAAGTGAGTCTCTCGGTAAACTGCATGTAGATAGGTCTTTTTTTTTATCCCAATCAAACACCTGTGTCTTTTGATGGTAGCATTTAGTCCATTGACATTTAAAGTGATTATTGATAGGTCTGTCATTGCCATCTTGTGGTTGGACCTTTTACTCTATGGTTGTTTTTATCATTCTTCTATGTTCTTCTTTCAGTTTCTTAATTTTTGGTTTGATGATTTGCTTTAGTAGAGGCTTGTGTTCCTTTCTCTCTAGTTTTCAAGCGTTTATTGCTGGTTTTTGAATTCTGATTATCATGGGGATTATATGTGTTGACGTATAACTATATCTACTTGTTTTAAACTGATAGTCATTCAGGTTCAAACACATTCTAAAAGATCTACATTTTTCTCCTCTCCCCCATATTTTGTCTTTTCAGTGTCCTATTTTACATCTTCATGTTTATTCCTTCACTGGTTAATGTAGTTATAGTTGCTTTTTACAATTTTTTGTCCTTTAATCTTCTTACTAGGTTATTTAAGTGGTCAATCCACAACCTTTACTACATATTTGTGTTTACTAGTGACATTTTTCCTTTTTTATAGATTTTTACTCCTTGTAGGTTTTCTTTTCCACATAGAGAAGACCCTCTAACATTTCTTTTTAGGGTTAGTTTAATGTTGATAAACTCTTTTATGTTTTGCTTATCTGAGAAGTTCTTTTTCTCTCCTTTGGTTCTCAGTGATAATCTCACTAGAGTATCCTAGGTTGTAGATTTTCTTTTTCTTTCAGCACTTTAAATATAACATGCCGCTCTCTTCTGGACTGCAGAATTTCTGCAGAAAAATCAGCTGATAGCCTTACAGCAGTTGTCTTGTATGTGACTCTGTTTTTTTCTTGCTGCCTTTAGAATTCTCTCTTTAACTTTGGCCATTTTAATTATGATATGTCTTGTTTGGTTCACTTTGGGTTCATCTTGTTTTGGACTCTGTGCTTCCTGTACCTGGATATCTCTTCCTTCTTTAGCTTTGGGGAAATCTTAGCCATAAATTCATCAAATACATTTTTGACCCTTTTCTCTCTGTCTTCTCCTTCTGGGACCTCTGTATTGTGAATGTTAGTATATCTGAAGTTGTCCTAGAGGTCCCTTAAACTGTGGTCATTTTTGTTTTTCTTTTTGCTCTTTTGATTGGGTGATTTCCATTATTCTGTCTTCCAGATCACTTAAGTGTTCTTCTGTATCACCTAAGTCTGCTGTTAATTCTTTCTACTGTGTTTTTTATTTCAGTTATTGTATTCTTCAGTTCTGAGTAGTTCTTTTAATATTTTCTAGGTCATTGTTAAAATTGCCATTGTGTTCATCTATTCTTTTCTCTAGTTCAGTTAGTATTATTATTACTAATGCTCTGAACTCTTTATCTCTGTTTCATTAGTTGTTTCTCCATGGTTATTTTTTCTTGTTCTTATGTTTGAAATAAATTCCTGTCTTCTCATTTTGCTTAACTTTCTCTGTTCCTATGAAATTATGTAAAACACCTAACTTGGTCTTGAAGGAATGTCCTTGTGTTGGAGCATCACTGTGTAGTCTGCATGTACCCGGTGGCTTTGGTGGGAGAGCTGGTTCTGAGATGAGTGTGCGTCTTGTCCTTCCCCAGTAATGCTGCTAACTATCACCTTGGTGCTAGGTGTGGCTGGAGCTTGAGGGGCTAGAGCCAGAACCATGTGTTAGGGCTTTTCCTATGTTCAGTGGCCAGCTGCCCTATTGCGGGCAGGGTCTGGCCCCAAGGTGCTAGAGCTGAAGCCCTGAAGGTCGGGTCCAAGCTGGTTTTGTACTCTCTAATTTTGTGTTTTCTTACCTCCCAGCAATGGCAACTTTGACCCTGAAGGGATTAGCCCTGGAACAAGAGGGGCCAGAGTGGGCACCCAGTACAGGGCAGAACTCATGCTGGGACTCTCCCACCATAACAGTGCACTCTTATTCAAGACAGCTCCCAATAAGCCCCTCCACAAGTGCCAGTAACAGCTGCCCTTGAGCTATTTAGATGCCTTGATGGGTTCTAGCCAGCTCTGTCCCCAACAACTGCACACTCTTCTTAGCGATGGCAGTCTCCACCCTAGTACGGAGTTGCACTGGAGCAAGAGGGGCTTGAGTGGGCACTTAGTGTGGGCCAAAGTGCGCTGGGGCTGTCATGGGAAACCACCCATAGTCCCAGGCAGTTAAAATCTGTACCCTCTGCCTTACTGTGGGTAGTAAGCAAGCCAGTGCATGCTCTTCATATACTGAATCTAAGATTTTTTTACAGCCATCTTGTTAGTCCCAGTGGTTTTCAACCAGCTAAGGGAACTGGTCTTCCAAGTGTCAGACCTCAGGGCCAGGGTGCCCAAAATGTAATTTGAACTACTCAATCCCCAGGGTGGGGGATCTCTGAGCTCATGTAATCCCTTTCTTCTTCTATGTTTCCTCCTAGTGGCACAGGTCCCGATTTGATCACTTATCTTCCTACCTGACTCCATGTGATTCTACAACCTTGGTTGTAGAAGAGTCTTTCTGCCAGTCTCCACTTTGTTTCCAGTGAGAATCGCTCCACATCTGGATGTATTTTTGATGTGTTCTGGGCGGGGGGGGGCGGCGAGGAGAGCTCAGCATCCTCCAACTCTGTCATCTTGATCTCTTCCCTATTCCTTGTCGCTTTAATTTGCATATCCATAGTAACACATGATATTGTACATCTTTTCATATGATCATTTGCCCACCTGTATATCTTCTTTCCTGAGGTGTCTCTTTAGAGACACCTCATTTTGCTCATTTACTACTTGGGTTGTTTATTTTATTATAGTTGAATATTAAGAGTTTTTATATATTGTAGACATAAAACTTTTATCAAATATGTGTTTTGCAAATACTTTCTCCCACTTAGTGCATTGTATTTTTATTCTCTTAGTGGTTTCTTGTATTTTTTTATTGAGGTAGAGTCATGTACAATATTATAACTTTCATTTGTACAAGAGTGATTCACAATTTTTTAAAGTTATATTCCATTTGTAGTTATTATAAAAAATATTAGCTATAGTCCCTGTGCTGTACAATATACCCTTGTAGCTTATTTATTTTATACATAATAGTTTGTATCTCTTAATCATCTACCCCTATCTTGCCCCTCCTCCCTTCCCTCTCCCCACAGGTAACCACTAGTTTGTTCTCTATATCTTGAGTGTTTCTTTTTTGTTATATTCACGTTTGTTGTATTTTTAGTTCCAAATATAATTGAAAAACTATAGTATTTGTCTTTCTCTGTATGATTTACTTCACTAAGCATAATACACTCCAGGTTAATCAATGTTGTTGCAAATGGCAAAATTTTATGATTTTATATGAATGAATAGTAGTCCATTGTATGTATTTATAAGACATTATAACACATATTCTTTATTCATTCATCTGTTGATGAACACTGAGGTTGCTTCAGTATCTTGGCAACTATAAATAATGCTGCTGTAAACATTGGGGTACATATATCTTTTCAAATTAATGTTTTTGTTTTCTTCAGATGTACACCCAGGAGTGGAATTGCTGGGTTATATGATAGTTTTAGCTTATTGAGAAATCTCTATACTGTTTTCCACAGTGATGCATCAATTTACATTCCCACCAATAATGTATGAGTGTTCCCTTAGCTCCATATCCTTGCCAACATTTGTTATTTGTACTCATTGATGATAGCCATTCTGACAGGTGTGAGGTGATGTTCTGTTGTGGTTAGTATTTGCATTTCTCTGATGATTAACAATGTTGATCATCTTTTCATGTGCCTGTTGGTCATCTGTATGTCTTCTTTGGCAAAATGTCTATTTAGGCCTTCTTCCATTTTTTAATTAGGTTGCTTTTTTTATATTGAATTATATGAGCTGTTTATATATTTTGGATATTAGCCCTTTATCAGTCATGTAATTTGAAGGTATTTTCTCCCATTCAGTAGGCTTTTTGTTTTGTTGATGATTTCCTTTGCTGTGCAAAAAATGTTAAGTTTAATTAGGTCCCATTTGTTTAATTTGTTTTTATTTCCATTACTTTAGGAGATGGATCCAAAAAAGATATTGTTGAGATTTATGTCAAAGAGTGTTCTGCCTATGTTTTCCTCTAGGAGTTTTATAGTATCTGGTCTTACATTTAGGTCTTTAATCCATTTTGAGTTTATTTTTGTATATGATGTTAGAGAATGTTCTGATTTGATTCTTTTACATGAAACTGTCCAGTTTTCCCAAAACCACTTATTGAAGAAACTGTCTTTTCTCCACTCTTGTCTCCTTTGACATATATTAATTGACTGTAAGTGTGTGGGTTTATTTCTGGGCTCTCTATTCTGTTCCATTAATCTATGTGCCTGCTTTTGTGGCAATACCATACTATTTTGATTACTGTAGCTTTATAGTATAGTCTGAAGTCAGGGAGCATAATTCCTCCTGCTCTGTTCTTCTTTCTCATGATAGTTTTGGATATTTGGGGTCTTTTGTTTTTCCATACAATTTTAAAATTATTTGTTCAGGCTCTGTGAAAATACCCTATACAAAGGACATTGAATCTGTAGATTTCCTTGAGTAGTATTAATTTTATATCCTGCAACTTTACCAAATTCACTGATGAGCTAAACTAGGTTTTTGGTGGCATCTTTAGGATTTTCCATGTGTAGTATCATGTCCTCTGCAAACAGTGACAATTTTACTTTTTTCTTTCCAATTTGGGTGTGTTTTATTTTTCTTGCCTTATTTCTGTGGCTAGAACTTCCAATACTATATTGAATAAAATAGTGGCAAAAGTGGGCATTCTTGTCTTGTGCCTGATCTTAGAGGAGATGCTTTCAGCTTTTCACCATTGAGTATGATGTTAGCTGTGGGCTTGTTATCTATGGCCTTTATTATAATGAGATATATTTCCTCTATGCCCACTCTCTGAGAGTTTTTATGATAAGTGGATGTTGGATTTTGTCAACAGATTTTTTTGCATCTATTGGAATGATTTTTATTCTTCAGTTTGTTAAAGTGGTGTATCACAATTTTTATTCTTCAGTTTGTTAAAGTGGTGTATCACATTGATTTGTAGATATTGAAAAAGTCTTGCATTGCTAGAATAAATTCCACTTGATCATAGTGTATGATCCTTTTAATGTATTGTTGGATTTGGTTTGCTAATATTTTGTTGAGGATTTTTGAATATATGTTCATCAGTAATATTGACCTGTCATTTTGTTTTTTGTGATATCTTTGTCTTGTTTTGGTATCAGGGTGATACTGGCCTCATAGAATAAGTTCAGAAACACTGGCCCTCTGAATTTTTGGAATAGTTTGAAAAGAATAGATATGAATTCTTCTCTAAATGTTTGGCTTAGAATTGACCTTTGAAGCTATCTGGTACTGGATTTTTGGTTTTTGGTTTTGTTTCTGTTTTTTTTTTGCTACCAATCTAATTTTATTACTGGTCATTAGTCTGTTCATATTTTCAATTTCTTCCTGGTTAAGTCTTGGGAGATTGTACATTTCTAGCATTTCATCTATTTCTTTTAGGTTGCCCATTTTATTGGCATATAGTTGTTAATGGTAATATCTTATGATCCTTTATGTTTCCATGGTCTCAGTTGTAACTTTGCCTTTTTCATTTCTGATTTTATTGATTTGAGCCCTCTCTCCTTTTCTTGATACATCTTGCTAAAGGTTTATCAATTTTGTTTATCTCCTCAGAGTACCAGCTCTTAGTTTCATTGATCTTTTCTATTGTTTTTGAGTCTCTATTTTATTTCTGCACTGGTTTTTGTTATTTCTTTCCTTCTGCTAACTTTGAGTTTTGTTTGTTCTTTTTCTAGTTATTTTAGGTTTAAGGTTATTTGGGATTTTTTGTTTGTTTGTTTTTGTTTCCTGAGGTAAGCTTGTATCTTTATAAACGTCCTCTTAGAAGTGCTTTTGGTGTATCCCATAGATTTTGGATCATTGTGTTTTCATTTTCATTTGTCTCCATGTGGTTTTTTAATTTCTTCTTTGATTATTCGGTGATCCACTGGTTGTTTAGTAGCATACTGTTTAGCCTCCACGTGTTTGTGTTTTTTGCAGTCTTTTCCTGTATTTGATTTCTAGTCTCATAGCACTGGTCAGAAATAATGCTTGATATGATTTCTATTTTCTTAAATTTACCAAGGCTTGTTTTGTGGTCTAGTATGGGATCTGTGGTGGAGAATGTTCTATGTGCTCTTGAAAAGAACGTGTATACTGCTGCTTTTGGATGAAATATTCATATATACCTATTAATTTCATGTGGTCTGAAGTGTCATTTAAGGCCAGTGTTTCTTTTGATTTTCTGTCTGGGTGATCTGTCCATTGGTGTAAGTGGGGTGTTGAAGTTCCCTACTATTATTGTGTAATAGTCAATTTCTCCCTTGATGTCTGTTAATATTTGCTTTATATATTTAGGTACTCTTACATTGGGTGCATATACGTTTACAATTCTTATGTTTTCTTCTATGATTGATCCATTGGTTATTATGTAATGTTGATCTTTGTCTCTTGTAACAGTCTTTGTTTTAAAGTCTATTTTGTCTGATATTGCTACCCGAGCTTTCATTTTATTTCAATCTACATGGTATACCTTTTTCCATTCCCTCACTTTCAATCTGTGTGTGTCTTTAGATTTGAAGTAAGTCTTTTGTAGGCAGCATATATATGGGGCCTGTTTTTGTATCAATTTAGCCACTCTAGGTCTTTGAGCATTTACTCCATTTACATTTTAAGTAATTATCCATATGTATCAGTATGTTCTTGTTGCTCTTTTGTTCACTGTTTTGGGGTTGTTTTTGTAGTTTGTTTTTGTTCCTTTCTTCTTCTTTTGTTCTCTTTGCTTGTGGTTTGATGTCTATCTTTAGTGTTATGTTCATATTGCTTCTTCTTTTCTATGTGTATATCTACTATAGATTTTTGGGTTTTGGTCACCAGGAGGTTTATATATAGCAATCCATATATGTATATATGTGATTGTTTTAGGTTGCTGATCTCTTAATTTCAACTGTATTTTAACAACCCTGCATTTGTATTCTGTACCCCTTACAATTACTGTTTTTAACATTATATTTTATCTCTAATTGTTTTGTGTAGCCCTCAACTGCTAATTGTGGATATAGATAATTTTACTACTTTTGTTTTTTAACCTTTCTACTAGCTTTGTGTGTGGCTGATTTCTTACTTTTATGGTATGTTTGCCTTTACCAATAAGCTTTTTTCTTTTGTAATTTTTTTTCTTTTTCGGTATGCGGCCCTCTCACTGCTGTGGCCTCTCCCGTTGCGGAGCAACAGGCTCCGGACGTGCAGGCCCAGCGGCCATGGCTCACGGGCCCAGCCACTCCGCGGCATGTGGGATCTTCCCGGACTGGGGCATGAACCCGTGTCCCCTGCATTGGCAGGTGGATTCTTAACCACTGAGCCACCAGGGAAGCCCTCTTTTGTAATTTTTAAAAATTTCTAGCTGTGGGGCTTCCCTGGTGGCGGAGTGGTTAAGAATCCACCTGCCAATGCAGGGGACACGGGTTCATGCCCCAGTCTGGGAAGATCCCACATGCTGCGGAGCAGCTGGGCCCGTGAGCCATGGCCGTTTGGTCCTGTGCATCCAGAGCCTATGCTCCGCAACGGGAGAGGCCACAGCAGTGAGAGGCCCACATACTGCCAAAAAAAAAAAAAAAAAATTTCTAGCTGTGACCTTTTCTTTTCCACTTAGAAAAGTTCCTTTAATATTTCTTGTAAACCTGGTTTGGTGGTGCTGAACTCTTTTAGCTTTTGCTTGTCTGTAAAGCTTTTGAGTTCTCCAACAAATCTGAACAAAGACCTTGCTGGATAGAGTATTTTTGGTTGTAGCTTTTTTCCTTTCATCACTTTAAATACATTATACCACTCCCTTCTGACCTGCAGAGTTTTTGCTGAGAAGTCAGATGATAGCCATATGGGAGTTCCCTTGTATGTAACATGTTGCTTTTCCCTTGCTGCTTTTAATAGTCTCACTTTATCCTTAATTTTTGCCATTTCAATTACAATGTATCTTGGTATCGTCCTCTTTGGGTTCATCCTGTATGGGACTCTCTGCCCTTCCCGGACTTGTTGTCCCAGAGGTCCCTTGAACTGTTCTTATTACTTTTCATTCTGTCTTCTTTTTTTTCTGTTCAGCATCAGTGATTTCCACTACTCTCTCTTCCAGCCTGCTGATACATTCCTGTGTTTCACATAGTAGTATACTCTTGATTCCTTCTAGTGTATTTTTTGTTTCAGTTATTGTATTCTTCACCTCTGGTTGGTTGTTCTTTATATATTCTAACTCTTTGTTAAAACTTCTAACTTCTCACCCTGAGCATCTATTCTTCTCCCAAGTTCTTTCGTCATCTTTACAGTCACTCTCCTGAACTCTTTATCAGGTAGATTACTTATTTCCACTTCACTTAGTTCTTCTTCTGGGGTTTTATCTTGTTCCTTCATTTGGAACATGTTCCTCTGTCACCCTATTTTTGCCTAAGTTGCTGTTTTTATTTTTATGTATCTGGTTGGTTGCTTACATTTCCCCATCTTGGAGAAGTGGCCCTTTGTTGGAGATGGCCTATGCCTCCTATCAGTGCACTCCCCTTTCTTCACCAGTACTACTTGCTTTACGGGTTTCTCCTATGAGGTCTGTATGGGTCTTTCTGGGCTGAATATATGGGTGGTCTCATGGAATTTCATGGCCCCAGTCCAGCTGGTAGTTAGCCCCTACCTTGTGTGGAAGCTGTCTTTTGCTGGTTGGCAAGACTGGGTCACAAGGCTGCTGACTGTGGGACCCTGGGGGCCATGGGGCTAGTGCTGCATTACTGGTGGACAGTGTCAGGGTGCAGGTGGCCCTCAGGCTGTTGCCTGCCCACTGGTGGCTGAAATAAGTACCTAGGGCTAGTGCCAACCTAATGGCTGGTAGAGCTGAGTCCTGGGGTCTGGTTGCAAGGGCCCAGGGTCCCAGAATTGGTGTTGTATTGCTGGTGGGTGGGACTGGTTCCTGAAACAGTTGGCTGAAGTTTCCAGTGTGGCCCAAAACTTGTGTTGGCATACTAGTGGGCTAGGCCAGGATCCAGCCAGTCCTAGGGCAGGTCTGGCCTCCTGGTGACCGGGCTCCTCCACAGATGCACAGCTGCAGTTTTCTTGAGGCTGGTTTCTGCTCCCTGGTGGGTGAAGCTGGGTCTGAGGGTAGAGCAGCCATGCTGTTGGGCAGGGCCAGGGTCTAGCTGATCCCAAAGCAGGGTTTGGCCTGCTGATAGGCAGGCCTGGTCCACAGACTATGGGTCTGCATTTTCTTGAAGCTGCTGTCTGCCCCTGGTGGATGAGGCTGGACCCAAGGCTAGAGATGATGCCCTAGTGGGCAGGGCTGGGGCATGGGGATTCTGGGGCTGGTATCTGCCCACTGGTGGGTGGAGATGGGTCCTGGGTTCTCTGGCTGGAGGGCTTTGTGAGCCCCATTCTAGTGCCTATGCACTGATGTGCCTATGCATATCCAGGGTGGCTGTGAGTTAAAATCCCCCACTATTATTGTGTTATTGTCCATTTTCCCCTTTTATGGCTGTTAGCATTTGCCTTATATATTGAGGTGCTCCTATGTTGGGTGCATATATATTGACAATTGTTATATCTTCTTCTTGGATTGATCCCTTGATCATTATGTAGTGTCCTTCTTTGTTTTTTGCAGTAGTCTTTATATTAAAGTCTATTTTGTTTGATATGAGTATCACTACTCCAGCTTTCTTCTGATTTCCATTTTCATGGAATACCTCTTTCCATCCCTTCACTTTCAGTCTGTATGTGTCCCTGGATCTGAAGTGGGTCTCTTGTAGACAGCATATATACAGGGCTTGTTTTTTTTTTTTAAAGAAGATGTTGGGGGTAGGAGTTTATTAATTTATTTATTTTTGCTGTGTTGGGTCTTTGTTTCTGTGCGAGGGCTTTCTCTAGTTGTGGCAAGTGGGGGCCACTCTTCATCGCGGTGCATGGGCCTCTCCCTATGGTGGCCTCTCTTGTTGCGGAGCACAGGCTCCAGATGCACACAGGTTCAGTAGTTGTGGCACACGGGCCTAGTTGCTCCGTGACATGTGGGATCTTCCCAGACATGAACCCATGTCCCCTGCATTAGCAGGCAGATTCTCAACCACTGCACCACCAGGGAAGCCCCCCAGGGCTTGTTTTTATATCCATTCAGCCAGTCTGTGTCTTTTGGTTGGAACATTTAATCCATTTACATTTAAGGTAATTATTGATATGTATGTTCCTAGTGCCATTTTCTTAATTGTTGTGGGTTTGTTTTTGTAGGTCTTTTTTCTTCCCTTCCTTTTTTGTTCTCTTCTCTTGTGGTTTGATGACCATATTTAGTGTTGTGGTTGGGTTGCTTTTTCTTTTGTGTGTGTGTAGCTATTGTAGCTTTTTGGTTTGCATTTCCCATGAGGTTTTGATAAAACAGTCTATATTTATATATACACAAAGCTGTTTTAAGTTGCTGGTCTCTTAACTTCAAGTGCAATTCCCATTTCCTACATCTCCTCTTCTCACAGTTGCTGGTTTTGATATTACACCTGCTTTTACTATATGTTTGCCTTTACCAGTGAGCTTTCCCATTTGTGATTTTCATGTTTCTAGTTGTGGCCTCTTTTTTCTCCCCCCTTCCTAGAGAAGTTCCTTTAGTATTTTTTGTAAAGCTGGTTTGGTGGTGCTGAATTCTCTTAGCTTTTGCTTATCTCTAAAGCTTCTGATCTCTCTGTAGAATCTGAATGAGAGCATTGCTGGGTAAAATATTCTTGGTTGTAGGTTTTTCCCTTTCATCACTTTAAATATATCATGTCACTCCCTTCTGGCCTGCAGAGTTTCTGCTGAAAAGTCAGCTGATAACCTTATGGGGATTTCCTTGTATGTTATGTGTTGCTTTTCCTTTGTTGCTTTTAATATTTTTTCTTTGTATTTAATTTTTGCTGGTTTGATTAACTTCTGTCTCAGAGTGTTTCACCTAGGGTTTATCCTGTATGGGACTCCCTGCACTTCCTGGACTTGGGTGACTATTTCCTTTCCCATGTTAGGGAATTTTTCAGCTATTATCTCTTCAAATATTTTCTCAGGCCCTTTCTTTCTCTCTTCTTCTTCTGTCACCCCTATAATTCGAATCTTGGTATGTTTAATCTTGTCACAGAGGTCTCTGAGACTGTCGTCATTTCTTTTCATCCTTTTTTTCTTTATTCTGTTCCACAGCAGTGATTTGCACCATTCTGTCTTCCAGCTCACTTACCCATTATTCTGCCTCAGTTATTCTGTTGATTCCTTCTAGTGTATTTTTCATTTCAGTTATTGTGTTTTTCATCTCTGTTTGTTCTTTAGTTCTTCTAGATCTTTTGGTGTTGTACCAGTAACTCATCTTCCAAACCAAGTTTATGCCTATCTTCACCTATGTTTCATTTTAGAAGTTTCATAGTTTTGCATTTTTCATTTGGGCCTCTGATCCATTTTGAGTCAAGTTTTGCTTGAAGTGTGAGGTCTCTGTATAGGCTTATTCTTTTGCATATGGAAGTCCAGTTTTTGAAAAGATCATTCTCTTTCTGTTGAATTGCCTCTGTGCCATTATCAATAGTTAGTTGACTACATTAGTGAGTCTGTTTTGGGCTCTCAGTTCTGTTCCATTATCAATGTGTTTATTCTTTTGCCAGTATAATGCTGTCTTGATTACAGTGTCTTTAAAACAAATTTGAAAATCAGGTTTCAAGGGTGAGAGTGATGACTTCCAAGTTCTTTACTTATTGGAGCTGAATCTAGATATTTCATTATATTAATGTTTGCATATATTCAAATTGTCATAATTTAACGCATGTCCACATTGAAAGGAGATAGAGTTTTACTCTACTACCACTTTCTACCTTTTAGGATTTCTAATTTCCAATGACATTTCACATAATCTTTAATCATCCTAGTATCTGTGACAGTAAGGGAGAACTAAGTAATATATCCTTATTTTTCTGTTAAATAAATTAAGACATAGATAAAGTAGCTGACTTATCCAGATTCATACAGCTAGAACATGGCAGAAAGAAGTTATTCTTTTAGAAGACTGAAATCCTGCCTTTTCAGAAATGAGAGAAATACAGCTCATTATCAAAACTTTAATTCATTCTGTCATTTTAAATAAATTCTAATTCTTGTTTTTAATAGAAACACAAACTGGGACTTCCCTGGTGGTCCAGTGGTAAAGAATCCATCCTGCAATGCAGGGGATGTGGGTTCGATCCCTGGTTGGGGAACTAACATCCCACATGCCACAGGGCAACTAATAAGCCCATGAGCCACAACTACTGAGCCTGCACATTTCAACTAGAGAGTCTGCATGCTGCAAACTACAGAGCCCATGCGCTCTGGAGCCTGTGTGCCACAACTAGAGAGAGAAAAGCCTACACAACACAGCTAGAGAGAAGTCTGTGCACTGCAGTGGAAGATCCTGCATACCGCAACGAAGATCCTGCATGCCGCAACTAAGACCCAACACAACCAAAACAAAAAATAAATTTAAAAAATAAATATTAAAAAAAAATAAAAGAAACAGAAACTCAAGTCAAAATTCCCAAAAGTCTTGCAGTGAACAAGTACCATTACTTTATAGTCACAACCCACAAATAATCATTTGGTTTTTCATAAAGTTCTTTCTGTGGTTATAGCACCAAGTGAAACATAATTGTATAGGTTAAACATTTAGGAGGTCAAGGAAGATAATCACCATTGGTTTATACTGGCAAAAATCCATTCATTATTTAAAATATTTACTCTTCCCTGATTCTGAATTGCTCTGGATTTTCCTCTGGTGTCTAGATGTAGATTGCTGGCTGAAATACTGAGTTTTAAATTCACATCTTGGCAATGTTTGTAGAGAAAATTGAATCTTCATCGTATTAGTAAGTTCACGCCCCCCAAGTGCCTGGATATTACAGCTTTTGTACGGAATTGGGGAAATAAGAAACCTTGTTTACAGTCCTAATTCATTATGACATTGCTTTGGCCCAGCTGTAGGAGTTCCTTTCAGTTAGCACTTTACCCAGAATACTAAAAGTTCTTCTACACTTTGAAATATATTATGGCATTTGACAATTTCTTTACATTTTAAAAAAATTAATTAATTTATTTATTTTTGGCTGTGTTGGGTCTTCATTTCTGTGTGAGGGCTTTCTCTAGTTGCGGTAAGCAGGGGCCACTCTTCATCATGGTGCATGGGCTTCTCACTATCGCAGCCTCTCTTGTTGTTAAGCACAGGCTCCAAATGCGCAGGCTCAGTAGTTGTGGCTTACAGGCCCAGTTGCTCTGCGGTATGGGGGATCCTCCCACACCAGGGCTCGAACCCATGTCTCCTGCATTGGCAGGCAGACTCTCAACCACTGCGCCACCAGGGAAGCCCTTCTTTTCATTTTTGATCTAGTTTGGTATATACATCAATTTTCATTCTAGTTTGTTATATACATCAACGCATCAGTGTAAATGAAGGCACCACCTATGACGTTTCAGAAATACCGTATATTAGAGTATAAAGTTCAAGGTCTAAACTCCAGGCCTAATTACCATTGTATCCTAGAGCCTCAGTCTGGCATATAGTTTGTACCTAATATTTTTTAATAAATTATTTGGCACAGTGGATATCATCTAACCTGCCATTGTCTCTCACTTCTAGCAAGAAGTAGATGGGTAGTTTTAAGAGATCAGTGAGTAGAGCCTGTATTTCATGGAAGACTCTAGGCAAGTTTTTGCTTTACTCTTCTAAATGTTTACACTCAGTTTGGAATATAAGACTTAGGATTGAAGAAAAATAGTAAAAAAAAAAAAAAAAAAAAAAAAAAAAAAAAAAAAAAAGAGACACTGAGACAATAATGTAAACATTTTAGAGAATATAGTATATCTCTATGTTTTAAGTATGTTTTAAATTGATGATAAATGTAGCATTAAGTTTAGAAAGAGGTAAATTTTACCTAGGTGAACATTAAGACTGTATGAAAATATTATTTTAAAATATGTTGATGAACCGTTTTTAAAACTTGTCTGCCACCCTTTCCTATTGCATTCCCCGCATAGCATCAGGGGCTCAGAATTTGTTTTTTTTACATAGGAGGAAGACAAGGAGAAAAAAAATTAATTTTCATCATTAGACTTTAAGATCCAAGGGACAATTTTAGACACAAAAAGAGTGAAAGCCACAGTTTAATTACAGGGAATTTTTTGTGTGCTGTTTTTGTAGAGGTATAGTTGATTTACAATATGATATTTGTTTAATGTGTACAACATAGTGAGTCAATATTTTGAGATTATACTCCATTTAAAATTATTGTAAAATAATGGTTATATTTTTGTGTGATGTACAATATATCCTTGTAGTTTATTTTATACATAGTAGTTTGTATCTCTTAATTCCATACCCATATCTTGCCCCCCTTCCCTCTCCCCACTAACCACTAGTTTGTTCTCTATATCTGTGAGTCTGTTTAGTTTTTTCCTACTTTCATTTGTTTTATTCTTTAGATTTCCACATATAAGTGATAATATAGAGTATTTGTCATTCTCTGCCTGACTTATCTCACTAAGCATAATACTCTCTAGGTCCATCCATGTTGTTGAAAATGGCAAATTTTCATTCTTTTATATGGCTTAGTAATATGCCATGGTATATATATATACCACTTTATTTATTCATCTGTTGATGGACACTTAGCTTTCTTCCATACCATGGCTAATGTAAATAATGCTACTATGAACATTTGAGTGCATGTATATTTTTGAAATAGTGTTTTTGTTTTCTTTGGATATATAACCAGAAGTGGAATCAATGGATCATATGGTCGTTCTAATTTTAGTTTTTTGAGGAACGTCCATACTGTTTTTCATAGTGACTACATCGGTTTACATTCTCACAGACAGTGCATGAACATTTCCTTATCTATGCATGCTCGCCATCATTTGTTATTTGTGGTTCTTTTTTGATGATAGCCATTATGACAGGTGGGAGGTTCTATCTTGTGGTTTTGATTTGTATTACTCTGATGATTAGCAATGTTGAGGATCTTTTCATGTGTTTGTTGGCCATCTGTATGTGTTCTTTAGAAAAATGTATATTCAAGTCTGTCCATTTTTTAATTGGGTTGTCTGGTTATTTTGGATATTGAGTTATATGAACTGTTCATGTATCTTGGACATTAACCCCTAATGGTCATATAATTTGCAAATATTATCTTCCATTTAGTAGCTTGTCTTTTTGTTTTGTCAATGGTTTCCTTTGCTGTGCAAAAGCTTTTAAGTTTACTTACATCCCATTTGTTTATTTTTGCTTTTATTTCTTTTGTCTTATGAAACAGATCCAAAAAATACTGCTATGATTAATGTCAGAGGGTGTTCTGCCTATGTACTCTTCTAGGAATTTATGGTTTTGGGCTTTACATTTAGGTCTTTAATCCACTTTGAGTTAATCTTTGTATTTGGTGTGAGGTAGTGTTCTAATATTAATTTTTACACATAGCGGTCCAGTTTTCCTAGTACCATTTATTTATCTGTATTTCTCCATTGCAAATCTTGCCTTCTTTCTCAAAAATTAATTGACCATAAGTGTGTGAGTTCAATTCTGGGTTCTCTATTCTGTTCCATTGATCTATGTGTCTGCTTTTGTGCCAGTCCTGTGATGTTTTGATTTCTGCAGCTTTGTTGTATAGTCTGAAGATAGTGAGTGTGATATGCCCAGCTTTGTGTTTTGGTGTTTTTTATTTTCCTCCCTCAAGATTTGTTTTGGTTATTCAGGGTCTTTTGTGGTTCCATACAAATTTTAGTATTATTTGTTCTAATTCTTTGAAAAATGTCATGGATATTTTAATAGAGATTGCATTAAATCTGTAGATAGCTTTGGGTAGTATGGACATTTTAACAATATTAACTCTTCTAATCCAAGAATATAGGATATCTTTCCATTTCTTTGTATCATTTTCAAATTTCTTCATCAGTGTTTTACAGTTTTCATAGTACAAGTCTTTTACCTGTTTGGTTAAGTTTATTCTTATGTATTCCTTTTTGATTCAATTTTAAATGAGATTTTTTTTGCTTTCTTTTTCTTATAGTTTATTATTAATATACAGAAAAGCAACAGACTTCTGTATACTAATCTTTATCCTGCAACTTTACTGAATTCATTTCTTAGTCTTTTGATGGAAACTTTAGGGTTTTCTATATGTTGTATCATGTCACCTACAAATAGTGACAGTTTTACTTCTTCCCTTCCAATTTGGATGTCTTTAATCCTTCTCTGATTGCTGTACCTAGGGTATCCAATATTCTGTTAAATAGAAATGGTGAGCATGGGCATCCTTTTCTTGTTCCTGATATTGTAGGAAAGAATTTCATCTTTTCTCCATTGAGTATGGTGTTAGCTGTGGTTTTGTCATAAATGGCCTTTATTATGTTGAAACATGTTCCCTCAGTACCAAATTTGATGAGAGTTTTAGCATAAATGGATATTGAATTTTGTCAAATGCTTTTTCTGCATCTATTGAGATTATTATGTAATTTTTATCCTTCATTTTGTTAATATGGTAAATCACATTGAATTGCAAATGTTGAGCAATCCTTGTGTCCTTGGAATAAATACTGTTTGATTGTGGTTTATAATCCTTTTTATATATTGTTGAATTCAGTTTAGTAGTATTTTTTTTTGAGGATTTTTGCATCTATATTCATTAGAGGTATTGGCCTGTAATTATCTTTTTTATAGTGTCTTTAGTTTTGGTATGAGAGTAATTGTGTATCATAGAATGATCTTGGAAGTGTTCCCTCCTCTTTATTTTTTTAGAATAGTTTGAGGAGGAAAGGTATTAGCTCTTATTTATATGTTTAGTAGACATCTCCTGTGAATCTGTCTGATCCTGGACTTCTGTTTACTGTAAGTTTTTAAATTATAAATTCAATTTTACTATTAGTGATCAGTCTATTCAGATTGTCTATTTTTTCCGATTCAGTCTTGAAAGATTGCATCTTTCTAGAAATTTGTCCATTTATTCTAGGTTGTCCAATTTATTGACATTTAACTGTTCATAATATTCTCTTGATTTTTTGTGTGTGTTTCTGTGATATCAGTTGTAATTTCTCATGTTCATTTCTTACTTTGTTTATTTGGGTCTTCTCTATCTCTCTCTTTTTTTAATAAGCCTGACTAAATGCTTATTAATTTTGCTTATCTTTAAAAAAAACTCTTGGTTTCATTGATCTTTTCTATTCCTTTTTTGATCTTTTTTTTTCCCACTATGGTATTTATTATTTCCTTCCTTCTGTCAACTTTGGCTTTGTTTGCTCTTCTCTTTCTAACTCCTTTAGACAGTCAGTTAAGTAGTTTGAGATTTTTCTTGTTTCTTGAGCTAGTTCTGCATTGCTATAAACTTCCCTTTTAAAACTGCTTTCACTGCATCCCACAGTTTTGGAAAGTTATATTTCCATTTTCATTTGTCTTAAGGTATTTTCTGATTACCTCTTTGATTTCTTCACTGATCCCTTCCTTTTTTAGTTACATGTTGTTTAGTCCCCATGTGTTTATGCTTTTCCCAGTTGTCTTCCTATATATATAATTTATTTCTGGTTTCATACTGTTGTAGTCAGAAAATATGCTTGACATCATTTCTATCTTCCTGAATTTGTTGAGACTTGTTTCTGGCCTAGCATGTGATCTATCCTGGAGAATGTTCCACGTGCACTTGAAATAACATGTATACTGCTGTTTTGGGATGGAAGGTCATGTAGATGTCAATTAAGTCCAACTGTGTCATTTCAGACCATTGTTGTGTTATTGATTTTGACAGGATGATCTGTCCGTTGATGTGTAGTGTTAAAGTCCCCTGTTATTATTGTTTTGCTGTCAATTTCTCCCTTTAGGTTTAATATTTATTTTACATATTTAGGAGTCCCTGTTTTGGGTGTATATATGTTAATGAGTGTAATTTCTTCTTGTATTGATTCTTTCATCACTGTATGATGCCTTTTTTTTTGTCTTTTGTTATAGACTTTGTAAATATTGTTAACCCGACTTTCTTGTCATTTCCATTTGCTTGAAATATCTTTTACCATTACCTCTCTTTTGGTCTGTGTGTGTCTTTTGCTCTGAAGTGAGTCTATTATAAGTAGCATATAGATGAGTCCTGTTTTTTAATCAAATCACCACCACCTTATGTCTTCTGATTGGAACATTTAGTCCATTGGCATTCAAAGTAATTATTAACAGATATGTCCTTATTGCCATTTTATTATTCATTTTCCCGGTCATTTTTTGTAGTTCTTTTTTCTTCTTATTTCTTGCACTTTTTTGGATTATTTTCTTCAGTAGTATGCTTGTGTTCCTTTCTCGCTAGTTTTTGTGTATGTATTGAGGGTTTTTTATTGTGGTTACCATGGGGTTTATATATGTTGACCTATAACTATATCTACTTGCTTTAAACAGGTAGCACTTTAATTTCAAACACATTCTAAAATATCTACAATTTTAATTTCCCTCCCCCACGTTTGTTTTTTTGATGTTGTATTCTACATCTTCATGTTTTTCCTTTTGCTGATTATTGAAGTTATATTTGATTTTACAATTTTTTGTCTTTGATCTTTGGTCTAGCTAATTTAAGTTGTTGTTCTTCAGCCTTTACTATGTATTTGCCTTTACTAGTAGGATTTTTTATTTCCTATGGATTCATTCTCTGGTAGCCTTTTCTTTTCCACTTAGAGAAGACCTTTAACATTTCTTTATAGGTAGGTTTACTATTGATGAACTCTTTTTGTTTTTTCTCATCTGAGAAGTTCTTTATTTCTCCTTCACTTCTGAATAATAATGTTGCTGGGTAGAGTACCCTAGGTTGTAGATTTTTCCCTTTTAGCACTTGGAAGATAACAGGCCACTCCCTTCTGGCCTGTGAAGTTTCTCAGAAAAATCAGCTGACAGCCTTATGTGGGTTCCCTTATATATAACTCTTTGTTTTTCACTTGCTGCCTTTAGAATTCTCTTTCACTTTGCCATTTTAATTATAATATGTCTTGATGTTTATTTCTTTCAGGGTTCATCTTGTTTGGGACTCTCTGTGCTTCTTATACCTGGATATCTGTTTCCTTTTACAGGTTTTGGAATTTTTCAGCCACAATTTCCTTGAATACATTTTTGACCTTCTGTCTGTCTTCTTCTGGGACATTATGATGCATATGTTAGTCCACTTAATGTTGTCCCACAGGTCCCATAAATTGTTTTCATTTAAAATTTTTTTCTTTTTGCTCTTTGACTGCATGATTTCCATTATTCTATCTGCCAGATCACTTATACGTTCTTCTATATCACCTGGATTGCTATGAATTTCTTTTTGTGTGTTTTTTGTTTCAGTTATTATATTCTTCAGTCTGGCTCTTTTTTATATTTTCTTTTTCCTTGTTAAAATTCTCACTGTGTTCATCTATTCTTTTTCCCTAATTCAGTTACATTCTTATTACTAATGCTTTCAGTTATTTATCTGGTAAATTTTTATTTCTTTTTCATTATTCATTTTTTCTAGAGGTCTTCTCTTGTTTTTTCAAATGGGACCAATTCCTCTGTCTTCTCATTTTGCTTAACTTTCTATTTCTCTATGAAATTAAGTGAAAAAAAAAACTTCCTATTGTGGTCTTGAAGGGGTGTACTTCTGTGGGAAAGTTCCTCTACAGTCTGCATGTGCCCAGTGGCTTCGGTGACAGAGCTGGATCTGTTGTGAACACAAGTCACATCTTGATCAGAGTGTGCTGGCAGCTGTAATGTTGGTAGGAGGTAGGGTTGGAGATAGAGAAGCTAAGGCTATAGCTAGGTGTGAGCCAGGATTTCTCTTCTGCTCGGTGTCTGTCACTCCCCTATTGGTAGTGTGAGAGAGTCTCAAGTCTCTGGAGCAGTAGCCCTGAGGGTCAGGTCCAAGCTGACTCTGTTTGCTTTAAGTTTATCCTCCCCCTGCTTCCAGCCACAGTACCTTCACTCCAGAGGGGAGTGGTGCTACAGCAAGAGGGGCTGGTGTGGGCAATTGGAGTATGTCAGGGCACATGCTTAGGTGGTCCAGCTGGGGTTGGAGATCTACACTATTTCTCACATCCTGCCTGTTAATTGCAACTAATGGCTGACCCTGCCCTGCTCAGATATCTCTTCAGGTCTGAGTTTTCTTTGTCCATCCATGCTCACCACCAGGGACATGCACAAGAACCAAGCCTTTGCTTTAGCATAATCTGTCATCATTGAGATCCCTAGAAGTTTTCTCTGGAAGAGCTCTACTATCTGCCATTTTGATTGCTGTCTAAAGAAGGCATCCCACACACAGCTGTTATCACTGATTAATCATTCACTTCTAGTAACCTCTCCCTGGACATAGTTTTGTAAGCCTATCTGAATTCTCCTGAGTGACGATTTTCCTTAAACAGGAATGAATGCAAGATACCCAGAGGGAGTAATTGTTGTTAAAATGTAAAAACATGGTCTGTCACCTCTGCTGGTTCTACTTTACCACTCATCAGTTGTGTTCATTGTTCTGTATGCTTTATTTTTCTTATTTGGGCTGAATTAGTTAGAATCATTCTCACCCCAAAATAGACAAAAATAAAAATCTATCCCATGTGCAGGCATCCAAGTTATATCTGTTGCAAAAATGTGACACAGTGAGAAAAGTTGAGTACCTCTGTCTATTCCTTCCTATTCATTTAAAATTTGGAAGCATAAGGATCCAGGAGCCCCAGTACTGACCTTATTAATATAATGAGACCAATAACATGATTCATATAAGCATTTTGAGGAATAAATAACTAAATATATACTTAATAGCTTAGCAGTTCAACACAAAGAACATATTAATTAAAAATATGTACACCTCTCTCATTCCCCAACAAAGAGATGGAAGTGAAATAAGCTAAAGGAGTAAAGGGAAATCCACAAACAGCTTAATCAAAAGTCCATTGGGAAAGGGA
>NW_006795282.1:155471-195235 GCF_000442215.2 Lipotes vexillifer | reverse complement strand
GGAAAGAGAGGAGGAGTCAGAAAGGCTTCTCTCCTTAACACAATTGGCCAATCAGAGA
The DNA here is from genome assembly GCF_000442215.2 of Lipotes vexillifer. Lineage (NCBI taxonomy): Eukaryota > Metazoa > Chordata > Mammalia > Artiodactyla > Lipotidae > Lipotes > Lipotes vexillifer. The sequence goes on along the minus strand of NW_006795282.1, from coordinate 195,177 downwards.
TACAACCAATCCCTTCATTTTGGTTTTCTTCATTATCTGCCATCTCTGGGCCGAACAGAATGGGCTTCCATGCACTAACTGTGAAGACAAATGAAACAAATGAATTGTGTGAGCCATGGTCTGTTTGTTTTATGCAGTTAGGCATCAACTGTTCTCCCAGAGAACAACCCACAACCAAATAAAGAATGTGACGTTTTAAGTAGAATTCATCTAAGAAGAACCATCTCCCTGACCGCACATCACAAACAGGTGGCATTCATTTTCCATTACCCTTCAGAAGTCACCTAAAACATCATAACATTTCATTTGAGCTGCAGTTGAGAATAAATGTCCATTTTATTATCTCTTTAAGCATTAGTAGATGAGCAAGGAGGGGAGAATTTAACTGTCTGCTCTTTTCTTTTTATAGCCTTTGACAGAAGTAGAACCTTAACCAACAGATAGACAGTGGCACAAAGAGGCACTAAAGTTATATTAGTTATGTTTGCATCTTATTACTCAGGTCCCATCTTGAACAGATGTCTCAGCATCTTCAAAGGGGAGTTAGAGCATTAGAAAGCAGTGCAGCAGCCCACGTAAAGAAAGATCTGTGAGAAGTCAAAGTCACAGAAAGATCTGTGAGGAACATAAGTCAACCCAAACATTATCACTAATTATCACATGTGCTGGCTAAAGTCATAGTTTCATTATTGGTATTATTCTAGAAAGTTACAGAAAATTTACAGAACTTAGGAGAAACTTGAATTATGTAACAATCTTTAGCCTACTGCATGAGCAACAGTTGAATTTGCCAGAGTCTAGCAAACACAGTGATGGGACAGAGGAGTTGGTAGTGATAATGAGGGGAGATTGGGGGAAATCCAGCAATCATTTTTTATTACCACACCCCAATAACTACTTTATTTTCCATTATATTTAGAAAGGAAAAGAAAACCCTGGCATCTGGTCTGCCTTCACGCTCTGAGGAATTATGCTTGGTTCTAGGCCTTCAGCATAGTTACATTGGCTGATTGAATTTGGAGGTCTGTGGACCATCTTAAAATATTTAGAGTTCATCTTAGAGGAAAGCTCTTTTAAAAAAATATATAATCATGAACATTTACTATTGCTACTGAGGCCTGCCACCTCTGTGGACTCTATCCCTTATCACTTGGATTCATTATTCTGGATAAGTTTTCTTATCTATGAGTTAGAGAATAAAAACAGTAAATATTCCTATTGTGATTGCTATTATTAAGTGACTATATTCATATAAAGTGCTTAGCACAGTAAGAGGTATATAAAAGCACTATTGTCATTATTATTTCTGGTTATTGTGAAAATCCTATGCCACTACAAAACATGACTGAACATCAAGGAATGTTCTTTTTTTATTTTAGGAATATTATTTCTGATGTCAATCAGAATCCTACCTAAAGAAACATAATCTTTTTCTGAATGTTATGTTGTCCCTGTGGACATTCTAAAATTTAATATGCTAATCCTATTTTTTGTAAAGTCTCTTAAGATTTTATGTTGTTTCCAGTATGGTTAGAATTTTATAATACAGTATTGAAATTGTAGTCTGCGGCTTAATAAAACCTCCAAGGGTATCTAAGATAACTATATGTGTGTATGTGTTATAGTAGTAGTAGTAGTACTAGTATAGTAGTAGTAGCAGTAGTAATAATTGTAATAGTGTTTTTCTGTTTATGCCCTGAATAGGGAAAAAAAGGTGCTCCTACTATTTAAGAAGAAAAGAAAAGAAAAGAAAAAAAATGCCACCATAATCAGTAGACTGGGTTGAAGAGGGCAATGATTATAAATAGTTTTGTGGGCTACTCCTTTTAATGTAGCCTATCACATACTATTGAAAGCAAGTTAAGTTCATTGACAAATTTCTGAAGCAAATTTGTGAAAGATGCCACCAGTAAACCCCACATATGTGAAACCAAGTAAAACCTTTAGGGTGTCCTAACTGCCTTCTTCCCCTTTTCTATCTCAAAGGGTCATGTATGCTCTCTCCACAAAGTCAAGAGAATGGTAGGGGGAATGTAAAGAAAAGAGAAGGAGTTTTCAGTGCAAAGAAGACCAAAATTAAAAAAAAAAAAAAAATCACCAGTCATGGGAATTTAGCATTACACAGCAAAGAAAACTGTTTAGAAGACCTGAGTGGTAGCTCGGAAATTCCATTCACTTAATTTTGATGACATTATTTTTATTATTTTTTGTTAATGTCTCTAGTTTGGAATGGTTGCAAAATATGCCATTTTCCATTCTAAAGTGTTTAATATTGTTTTGAAAGGTATTCAGGCTTATGAAAAAGTGAGATAGAGTGTTTGCTTTTTTCATCTCATTTTCTTTTTTCTCTTCCTTCTTCCCATCTACACATTTAATTAAGTTTTTGTGGAATCTTTAGGATTTTCTACTACTGTGTCATCTGCAAACAGATAATTTTCCTTTTCCAAATTTAATGTCTTTTATTTATTTCTTTTGTCCATTTGTCCTGGCTAGGAATTCCAACACTGTGTTGAAGAGAAGTGTGGAGAGTGGACATCCCTGACTTGTTCTGGATTTTAGCAAAGTTTTCAGTGTTTCACCAATGAGTATGATGTTAGCTATTGGCTTGTCATATATGGCCTTTATTATGTTGAGGTACATTTCTTCTATACCCAGTTTCTTGAGAGCTTTTATCATGAAAGTGCATTTAATTTTATCAAATGTCTTGTCTGCATCTATTAGGTTAATCATGTGATTTTTACCCTCTGATCTGTTAATGTGGCATATTGCACTAATTGGTTTATATATATTGAACCATCCTTGCATCCCCCACATAAATCTGACTTGATAATGTATTGGCATCTTGATTTCATTTAGTTATCTCTCTGTGTTCTCTTATAACTCACTGAGCTTTTTTAAGATGATTACTTTGAATTCTTTCTCAGACAATTCTTAGGCCTCCATTTTTAAGGATCATTTACTGGAAATTTATTTTGTTTCCTTTTTTTGGGTCATATTTCCTAATTCTTCATGTTACTTGTGGCTTTGCATTGATGCCTGTGCATTGGAAGAACAGTCACCTCTCTGAGTCTTTACAGAATTGCTTCATCAAGGAAAGACCTTCACCAGTCAGACTGGCTAGAGATTCTGGGAAACTCTTGAAACTTTTCTATGATTGTATGCATTTTATTCCTCTTCTTTCCTCCTGGGAGATTAAAGGTGTAACTTTTCTTAGTCTCAGAGATGTGCTGGTCACAGTAAGCCTCCTACCCCTTTCCTGAGGCAGTACACTAAAAGACAGGAACAGTGGCTGCACACTCAACTCCTCTCCCTCCCTCCTGATGATCAAGTCTTAGCATTGAGTATCTTCTCCGAGTATCACAGAACCATACTGGCTGCTGGGAGCCACTCGTTCCTTTTCCCTAGGTCAGTGTACTGAAATTCTGGGACATTGAGTGGAAGCTCCACTTCTCTTTCTCCTGAAGGAAAAGTCTCAAGATTATGTACCTTCTCCTAATTTTGCAGGGCCATGCCAGCTGCTGAAAGCTGTCTGCCCCTTTGCTTTGTTCTTTGTCTCCAAGTGTTGCAACTATGCCGGTTCCCTCAGCATTCTGGGTGAGATTATACAGTAACAGGTCTCTCTGAAATGCCTTGAGACTTGTTGCACAGTTAACTCTTTCCACTCTTGGAGAAATTGATGGCTGAGGGGATCTATCTGGCTGCTAAGTTATGCTGGTTTAGTAGAAGAGCTGACACAGGTAAAATGCAACTGCTCTTAACTATTTCAGTGTGACTGTTCTCAGTTTTGAACTCATCTAATGTACTTCAACTTCTTAACTGGATTCTGGAGTTTTCATAAAGGCATTTTGTTCCTTAAAGTGTTATTAAATTAGTGCTTCTGTTGGGGGGTGAGGGCTGGGACTTCCTATTCTGCCATCTTGCTGATATCACTCCCTCTAATCTCAGTTTCTGCTCTTCCAATCAGAAGAGTCAGGGAATGTCTGTAGTGAGATATTTAGCATAGAAATAAGAGAAAATAAGGTTTTGTTTATTTTATGATATTATATCAAATATCGTTTTGATAGGTGTTTATTTTTATCTACTTTGAATCTGTTTATAGCCTCTAATACAGGCTTTTAATGAATCCTAATTGAAATTAACCCTACTCATCATTAAGAGAAAAAAATATTTTTTCACCCCACAGCTCACTTTGAGGTAGAATAACACCTCTGAAAATGTAATTACCAAATACCCTTTGAGTGAAAAAAATGGCCCACTCCTTTGTTCATTAATCCATCTCAAGTGCATGATTATCTATATATCTGAAATGAATTTATACACTTTTGATATTCCCTCTGAACATACCAAAACTTTACAACTGGAAAATCATATTGCTACTCTGCCATCTAGGTTCACATAGATTATTTTGAGAATCAGAGCAGAATAGGATAAGCATTCTTGTAGAATTACAATGATTCTACAATTACAGTAAGGACTCAACCCACATGTTTCTGAAAATATGTAGGTGGAAATATTTGTATGATAAACGTCATTATTGAAGAAAAACTCATAAGGTCATATAGTCCTATATTTTCTGATCTTCAAGATGTAAAGGTTAATCACTGAGTTTCTATATAAGATGACTCACAGCTCATCTAAATGAAGCAGAAAGCCACTGTCGTGGACCAGTGTTTCCACAGAATACCTGAGATGCTTCAGGCCACCACATTTTGGGGAAACTGGATTTAGGCTTCCGTTATGGTGGACCAACAGACAAATCAATTCCATATTTTTGTACTGAAGCCATACTTACTACTGAATAGAGTATTCAGTGATTCCACTTATGATAGCATTAAAAAGACATGTCAAGGAAAAAATATTTTTGGAAGTAGAATCGTTTTTTGTTGTTAACTTGAATTATCACCAAATTTCATGACCTCAATTCCATTATGAAAGTCCATTTTTAACAGATTTAGTAATTGGAAAATTAAAGTTCAACCATAACCAGGTTTAATAATTTATTCAGTTCAGATATTAAATATTTTAATTATTCAATATGTTAAAAAAATCTGTGCAAGAAAATGTCTTACAAGATATAAATCAAGAACTCTGCTAAACTATGTTTTAAAAGCTGTATCTTCTACCTACTCAACTGCCCATTCTCTCACTCCATACCAACTCACTACTTAACTCTGCCCACAACCACTCCATACTCCCCTCTTTCAAGTTTCTAAATTAGACTCTCTTCTGAACTGATAAATATCAGGATTATAGTTTATTCCATAAAGAGCAATTTTCTCTTATATACACGGACAAAGAACTTTGTGTATTTTTCTACAAGGGAAGCATTTGTAGAAAAGTCTCTAGATGATGTCTTTAACAGTTTTTTGTGTCCTAAGATGATATCTTTGTGGTTTCACCTGTGTGAAAGTTTGTGGCAGTCACGTTGCACATTTATGTTTAGGAAGAAAAAAAACATAAAAGTAAAACTGTTAGGGGAACACTAACTGCCAATTCTTATTTGGGCTGACCTTCCCTGTCCACAGCATGTGTTGTTAAACACAGTCTAGTTGAGAATTGCTGAGTAATGATGGAGTTCTTGGCTTTTGTCATCACCTCATTGCTGGTGCTCTGGAGCTCTCTAAGAAGCCAAGTCCTTCATGCTTACCTCATTACTTAATGAAGTCCAAATGCTCATAATTGGTCAATATACTTTTGAGAAATGGAAGGTCACTTTTTTTCCTTTTATTTTTTAAATTTTATTTTATATTAGAGTATAGTTGATTTGCAATGTTGTTAGTTTCAGGTGTACAGCAAAAGGATTCAGTTATATATATATATATATATATATATATATACACACACACACACACACACACACACACATACACACACACATATATACATTCTTTTTCAGATTCTTTCCCCATATAGGTTATTACCTAATATTGAGTAGAGGTCCCTGTGCTATATAGTAGGTCCTTGTTGATTATCTATTTTATATACAGTAGTGTGTATATGTTCCCAAACTCCTAATTTATCCCTCCCCCCACCTTTTCCCTTTGGTAAATGTGAGTTTGTTTTCTAAGTCTGTGAGTCTTTCTCTGTTTTGTAAATAAGTTCATTTATATCATCTTTTAGATTCCACATATAAGTGATATCATATGATATTTGTCTTTCTCTGTCTGACTTACTTCACTCAGTATGACAATCTCTAGGTCCATCCATGTTGCTGCAAATGGCATTGTTTCATTCTTTTTAATGGCTGAGTAATATTCCATTGTATATATGTACCACATCTTATTTATTCACTCCTCGATAGATGGACATTTAGGTTGCTTCTGTGTCTTGGCTATAGTAAATAGTGCTCCAGTGAACATTGGGGTGCATGTATCTTTCCTAATCATGTTTTGTTCTGGATATATCCCCAGAAGTGGGATTGCTAGATCATATGGTAATTCTGTTTTTAATTTTTTAAGGAACCTCCATACTGTTCTCCATAATGGTTGCTCCAATTGACATTCCTACCAGTAGTGTAGAGGGTTCCCTTTTCTTCACACTCTAACCACCATTTATTTATTTATTTATTTATTAACATCTTTTTTGGAGTATAATTGCTTTACAGTGGTGTGTTAGTTTCTGCTTTATAACAAAGTGAATCAGTTATACATATACATATGTTCCCAAATCTCTTCCCTCTTGCATCTCCCTCCCTCTCACCCTCCATATCCCACCCCTCTAGGTGGTCACAAAGCACTGAACTGATCTCCCTGTGCTATGTGGCTGCTTCCCACTAGCTATCTATTTTACATTTGGTAGTGTATATATGTCTCTAGCATTTATTGTTTGTAGACTTTTTGAAGGTGGACATTCTGACTGGTGTGAGGTGATACCTCACTGTAGTTTGGATTTGCATTTTTCTAATAATTAGTGATGTTGAACATCTTTTCATGTGAGTTTTGGCAAAAATGACTATACTACCCAAGGCAGTCTACAGATTCAATGGAATCCATATCAAATTACCAATGGCATTTTTCACAGAACTAGAACAAAAAATTTTACAATTTGTATGGAAGCACAAAAGACCCTGAATAAGCAAAGCAATCCTGAGAAAGATAAACAAAGCTGGAACCATCAGGCTTCCTCACTTCAGACTGTACTGCAAAGCTGCAGTCATCAAAACAGTATGGTACTGGCACAGAAACGGAAATATAGATCAATGGAACAGGATAGAAAGCCCAGAAATAAACCCACACAGCTATGGTCAATTAATCTATGACAAAGGAGGCAAGAATATACAATGGAGAAATGGCAGTCTCTTTAATAAGTGGTGCTGGGGAAACTGGACAGCTACATGTAAAAGAATGAAACTAGAACATTCTCTAACACCACACACAAAAATAAACTCAAAATGGATTAAAGACCTAAATGTAAGACTGGATACTATAAAACCTTTAAAGGAAAACATAGGCAGAAAACTCTTTGACATAAATTGGAGGAATGTCTTTTTGGATTTCCCTTGTAGAGTAATGAAATAAAAACAAAAATAAACAAATGGGACCTAGTTAAACTAAAAAGCTTTTGCACAGCAAAGGAAACTATAAACAAAACGAAAAGACACCTCACAGGATGGGAAAAAAATATTTGCAAATGAAGTGACTGACATTAATCTCCAAAATACACAAACAGTTCATGCATCTCAATATCAAAAAAACAACCCAATCAAAAAATGTGAAGAAGCTCTAAAGAGACATTTCTCCAAAGAAGACGTACAGATGGCCAAGAGGCACATGAAAAGATGCGCAACATCACTAATTATTAGAGAAATGCAAATAGAAACTACAATGAGGTATTACCCCACACCAGAATTTCACCATTTAATATTGGAGTAATTACTGGGAGTAGAAGTGTTAGTCTTGTTGGAAAGATAGACATATAAACAGATATTTTTAACCTATGAAAAGCAAGTTTGAGATGTTATGGGCTAGAAAAGGAGCAACATTGCTTGCTATGTTAGTATTGAGGGTAACCAAGAGTGCCTTAATGTTCCCTTCAGCTTGAATAAATTTAAGACAGCTTTCTTCCTGACTATAAGCCCCTGACTTCCTTTTTCTTAGTGTATTTACTTTAGAAAACTCATGATTATAAATCCTTTCTCTGTCCCTACAAGGTGTAAATATTCTCACAGCCATTTTACAACCCAGGTATGTCTTTGTCAAGGACCTGGGCACCATCCCTTTGAAATGTAATCATCAAGGAAGATAGAATCCCCACCTCCCAGTCTCCATAGAGGAGTCTATCTTAGATCAACACCAGTTAGCCAACACAGACGGCCTAATCATATTGACCAACCCCTCCCATTAAAATCTTCCAGTATTTATCCACTAGCTCACCCCAGCATTTAACAACTCTCCCACTTTTTGTTTCAGGGAAGTTGAGTTCATTCTTTCTCCTTTATTGCAATATATTGAATACAGTTTTCCTTGCCTGTTTAATCTGTCTGGTACAATGAATGACCAAATACAAGATCCCAGAAGAAAGTTTAGAAACTAGTGAACACAGGATAAATAAGCATTATCATGGTTGTATGAATTTGGCAATTTCTAGGGTCTGGGTCAATGCTTCCTGCTTTTCTGAGAACGGCACAAAGCACTGATGATTACAGGTAGAACCATTCTATGCTTCCCAGCAGCTATGAAGGAATTCTCTAATATGACAAGGGGAGAGAGTCCTTCAGCCTATACGTGGATTTTCCTTTAACATTCTTCTCTGTCTACCCTTATTCATTCTCTCTTACAAGCCAGTTGTAACACTTTTACTATTTCAAGCTTCTTTGTCCTTTCCCTTCTGTAAAGTTTTAAAAATTAAAATTTTTTTTAAAAAAATTTGAACAATCTATTAAGAAATTTTACATTTTATTACATAGGCTTTATTTTAAAAATGTATTTCATCCATCCCCATACCTCAGATCATAACATATCCCTTTACCCTGGCCCTTTTTAAACAGAAGGTAGTGTAAACATTTTCTAAGGCTTGTCTTTTCGGGAGATCAAATTCTAGCACATGATTGCTGAAATGCAGTCTTAGACAGTCTACTCCATAGTTTTAGACTCTCTGCCTGAGGGAGTCTCCATTCTGCTTCCTCTTCCCAATACCATGCCAGCCTTAGGAGAATATTGTTGTCCCTTTCTCTGTTTCTTCAAATGGGCAAAAAACTAAATGCTCCTTCTTTTTCCCTCATCAAATAAAAGATGTACGGTCCATGGGAAACCAAAGGGGAAATTGACAGCAACAAACATTTAAACAGGATACAGCTGTTCAGTTTGTATTTTTTCAAATTTGAATTTCATTAAAATTTGTAAAATATATAGAAATGGATTACTCTCATTAAAGTCAAGTTATCTAGAGCTTCTCCTCCTTCTTGGTCTCCCTCCTGTACCCTGTTATAGTCCTGAGAATCTTTCATTAAACTTTAGGTCTTTGAGAAACTCAAATTGAAAACTATTGATCTAGAAGATTGGAGTCATTGTGGTTTTCAAACGTTAGGGTGCAAACAATCATTGGGAATCACTTGAAAGTGAAAATTGGAATAGACCATTATAAAAGGGGAGTACTGAGACTATCTTAATAGTCAGGGAAAATCATGAGAAATTTTATTTTAAAAATTTGAGGCTTAGGTTATTCTTGTGGGGGGAAAACGTTTTAAAGTTAAAATTGACTTTGAAATTGGAGGGAAACGTAGACAGCTGCAAAAATTAGTAATTAGTTAAATTACACTCTTCAAATGGTTAGCAAGTTCATCTTCAATTCTGCTGAAGAGTGCCTGTTTCTCATTTTGAGTTCCAGGGATCCTAAAATGCTATCTTTTGTAACATTAAAATAATTACTTTGGAAATACAATTTAGACATCTGACAAAGAGCAAGCATCCTTTATTCTTCTTCCTGCCTCCATTTCTGTGCTTTAAAAAAAATGTTGCTGACAGTTGGCTTGCCATCTGTTCTAGCAGAGCAAATGAATAAAATTTTGAGATATTTTTCAGTGGAAGCAGTTGATTATAGATAACATTATTTTCAGAAAATATGTCTGTTAATGTCTCATTAAAATATTAACTAACAAAGCATTTAATCTGAAAAGAAACTTCAAGAACAAAGTTGGCACATTTGTTCCCAAGGTATCCATAATTTTGTTTTTCATGTTAAAGCTACTAAAGCTACTAAAACTTTGAAACATGTGTTTGGGCAAAGTGTAGGGACAGTGGAGTGGTACACTCTTATAACCTTCCAATCTGACAGTTTTGACTGCATGGACTAAAGACTAACTGGCCCTTATTATTATACTAAATATTATTATAATGGTGGAACAGGGACAACTGGTAAACTGTTGTGGGATGATAAGTTCTTTGGTCATTCAATGAGAAAATGGAAAATGTAATTTCTTCCAATATCATTCTGTGACTCGTAGCAACTACTATTTATTTTAAACCCTCTGGAAAATCTGTGTAGTGAATCCACAGCAGTCCACTTTCTAGATCACAGTTTTCTCTCCTGTAGAGTGGGAATATCCATATGCACATTTTGCCTTTATTCTACTATCAAAAGAGAGCCCAGTTACTCAGCCTTACTGATCTTTCCAGTAGACTCAGAAATATGACTGTTACCTGCAGTCTAGGTATATGGTGACAGGAGGTCCACAAAGTCATGTAGTGGGACTCAGGTCAGCTGACAAACCATGTCAGGGTGCAACTTATTTACATGTGTCCCAATGGAAAAAACACTGAGAAGAGACTCCACAGATATTAATCCTTAGCCTACCCCACCCATTTTTCCCCATAATTAACTACTAGTTTCCCATTTTTAGTTATTTAAGATATTAGTATCAAGTTATCGGCATGGTAGAACTTGGAGAAAAAAATCCATCCTTACTACCAAACCCTCCTAGACTGATGCAGTCATTCAGTTTTTCATGTCCTTGTCCAATTTCACCAGTAACAACTTTCTCTCTCTTACTCAGATAAATTTTAAAACCATGGTCTATAACCAGAATTCTTCCTATTGGGTTTCCTCTTATTCTGTTATCAGTGCTGACAGTGGAGAATTTTCACTGCAAGTCTCCAAGCAAGATTTTAAAGTGGATCCTTTGCCCTTAGTTAATTATAAAATAAGTACTTCTCTTCCTTTAAGTGCCCTCCTGTCCAGCAGGGATTGTGTTGGAGGAAAGCACACCCCAAGAGTCACTGTTCTCTCTCTGGGAAGTCTCCAATTATGTGAAGAACATTATTACTTTGCTCTTCAAGTTGCTTCTCTCCAAAACGAATAAATTCAATTTCTTTCATCTTTCCTCTAGGGCTTTCTTCTCCATGCATTTATCATCTTCTCTTTGTATGAGACATCCAGAAATAACAATCTATGAGTGAACAAAGCCACATGTTATAAACGTACAACTAATATATCCAATTATTTCCTCAATGCTATGTGGGAAAAAGTAGCTTAAATGTTATTTTGCTTTACTTTCAGAATATTCAAACTAAAAAATATTGTATTTTTGTTTTTTATACATTAGTATTATTTTTTCCCTAGCCAAAAATATCACTTGTTTATGTTATTAATCTTGCAATGTATACTGTTTAAAGTAGAGCAGGATTGTTTAACTTCTGTCCCTCTTGACCTTCTGTGTATAATCTAATGGTTTATTTACTGAACAAATACAGATCAGAGATATTTAGTCTTCATTAAAGCCTGTTGGCTCAACAAAAGTGTAATAATAAAAAGAAATCTGATAACAATGGAAGTGAAGAAAAGAAATCAAAATTTATTACTCTGTTAATGTGCTGGCACTCCCTAATGAAGACAAACTCTTCCTGGCCAACTGAAGGTCAATGTCAACTTGAATCTCCTGTATTTATATATGTCCCTGGTACCTATAAAGACCTTGGGAGACTTGAAGGAAAAATTTGTGTGTTACTATGTAGAATAAAGTCTAATAACACTCTAAATCTTACTTCTAACCCTAAGTAACCAAGGCATGACGTGAGGATAGACTTAAAATTGTTTTCCCACTCACTCTCTAACAATACAGACCTGCTGCACTTACACCACTGTAGATCTGTTCCAAGCTAGTATTTTAAACCTTCAAATGCCTGAAACAATAACCGTAAAAGTGTATAGAAACTTGTATAAATATACACCAAAAGGTCCTTAAGGGCCCACAAAAACATTTAACAGTGGCTGCCCCCTTTAAAAAAAAGGAGTAAAGTGTGTAGTGGGAAGGAGGGGATGGTGGTTGTGTCTGATTAAAGGGGAATTTTAATGATTAGTTAAAACATTTCAGTATTTTTGGATTCTTTTATTGTAATACTATATCAGTGCATCATTTTGTACAATTTAAAAATAATGTAAAGCAATAACCTTTGAAAAAACTAACATTCTCAAGTAGTTCAAAAAAATCTCCATAAGTTGATTAAAATTTTTACTTGAAATACACTACCCATTAATCCTAGGTGTTTATAGTTTTTCTTCTTTTCTGGTATACCTTTGTGTAAGCTGAAAACTAACAACAACAAAATTTGGATGTACCTGCATATCCCCAAATGTCCAACATTAAGAATTACATTCCTGGAAGTATCAGGAAAAAAAGCCATCATACATCCCAGATCAATTCAATCACCAGAAATAAAATAATAAAAGCTCTGGCTACAATTTTGGTTAATTGATCTATTTGCATTAGCAACTGGCTTAATCTCAAGACTGAGTCTGTCAAATTCATATATTCTGTCTCAGGGTATGTAGTTCTTTTTTTAGAAAACATTATTACTAGATACCTTAAAATACTGCCTAATAAAAATGAATTTTGTTACTCTCTTCACACTATTTAACTGAGAGGTAGGCCAATATGCCACCAAAGTAATAAACAAATTGCTACCTTTAATGCAAGGTGTTCCCTGACACAGAACTTATTCAGCAGGTGCTCCATAGAACACTGATGACATCCAACGGTCAAATCAATGATTTGCAGAGTTTCAGCTGCTCAGTAGCAGGGCCTTCCCTCAGGTGGTATCTATCCCTCTTGGCATCACCCACATATGGTATCTTCTCCATAGCAAAAAGATTAAGTACAGTCTTCTTATATGGAGAGAGGCATGAAGAAACCAGGAAAAAAAAAAAAAGGGAAATGGAGAATAGCAATCTTTGCATTATCTTGCAAAGGCAAACTCTGAAGGAGATCATTTCTGTAGTGAAGCCTCATGGGAAATCTCATTTAGATCCATGTTTCTATGCTTCAGCTACATTTGGTGTGAATACTACTTAGATGATAAAGTTTTGATGATAATTAGGTTTTTTGAAATCAGAGGATCCCATACCACAAGTTAAAAATATTTGAGGAAATTGAAGACCCAAAGACACTATTGTAAAATACACCTGTTCTTGTGGTGGATGAGTTCTGTTCCCTGATTTTGTCACAGTTACATCATGTCCATTAACTCTGATAACACAGTTGCTAACTTCCAGAATGACTGTTACTATATCATTTTCTTCTTGGTTAACAGCCTGCTTCATTACCATTACCTTAAAGGTGGCTTGTGACAAATGAAGAATGAATCAACTGTGAATCAAGAATGAAAAATGGGGGGCTTCCCTGGTGGCACAGTGGTTGAGAGTCCACCTGCCGTTGCAGGGGACACGGGTTCGTGCCCCGGTCCGGGAAGATCCCACATGCCGCGGAGCGGCTGGGCCCGTGAGCCATGGCCGCTGAGCCTGCACATCCGGAGCCTGGGCTCCGCAACGGGAGAGGCCACAACAGTGAGAGGCCCACGTACCGCAAAAAAAAAAAAAAAAAAAGAATGAAAAATGGGGAATGTTTTGTGTAGCTCCTTTGCACCTGTTCTGTGAATATTTGTGTGCTTTTACAGTCTTTGCCTTTGCTTTTCCTGATCCCTAAGACTGAAGTCATATTCTTTCTACTTCCAACAGGCTAAAGTCAGCTCATACCATAAGTTATAATTTTATATATTTTTTCCGCTTTATTTTTTATGAAGTATAGTTGATTTACAGTATTTTATTAGTTTCAGTATACAACATAGTGACTCAGTATTTTTATAGGTTATAATCCATTTAAAATTACTGAAAAACAATGCATATTTTTCTCTGTGCTGTACAGTATATCCTTGTTGTTTATCTATTTTTTACATAGTGGTTTGTATCTCTTAGTCCCCTACCCTTGTCTTGCTTCTCCTCACTTCTCTCTCCCAACTGGTAACCCCTAGTTTGTTCTCTATATCTGTGAATCTGTTTCTGTGTTTATATATACATTTGTTGGTTTCCTTTTTTTAGATTCCACATATGAATGCCAACAATATTTGTCTTTCTTTGTTGGACTTACTTAACTAAGCATAATACTCTCCAGATGATCATGTTGTTGCAAATGGCAGATGCTTTTTTGGCTGAGTAATATTCCGTTATACATATATACACAATATCTTCTTTATCCATTCATCCATTGATGGACACTTAGGTTGCTTCCATATTTTGGCTATTATAAATAGTGCTATGAACATTGGGGTGCATGAATCTTTTCGAATTAGTGTTTTTGTTTTTTTTCAGTTACGTACCCAGGGGTGGAGTAGCTAGGTCATACGGTAGTTATATTTTTAGTTTTTCTGAGAAACCTCTATATTGTTTTCCACAGTGGCTGCACCAATTTACATTCCCACCAACAGTGTGTGAAGGGTGCCTTTTCTCCACACCCTCACCAGAATTTGTTATTTGTGGTCTTTTTGATGATAGCTATTCTATCAGGTGTGAGGTGATATCTCACTGTGGTTTTGTTTTGCATTTCCCTGATGATTAGTAATGTTAAGCATATTTTCATGTGCCTGTTGGCCATCTGTATGTCTTCTTTGGAAAAATGTCTACTTAGGTCTTCTGCCTGTTTTTTATTGTGGTTTTTTTTTGATATTGAATTGTATGAGCTGTTTATATTATTTGGATATTAACCCCTTAAGTCATATCATTTGCAAACATCTTCTCCTATTTAGTAGGTTGTCATTTAGTTTTGTTGATGGTTTCCTTTGCTGTGCAAAAGCTTGTAAGTTTAATTAGGACCCATTTGTTTATTTTTGCTTTTGTTTCTTTTGCCTTGGAGACAGAGCAAAAAAATACTGCTATGAGTTACATCAAAGAGTGGTGTGCTTATGTTCTCTTCTAGGAGTTTTATGGTTTCACGTATTACAGTTAGGTCTTTAATCCATTTTGAGTTTAGTTTTGTATATGGTGTGTGAATATGTTCTAAGCTCATTCTTTCACATGCAGCTCTCCCGTTTTCCTAGCACCACTTACTGAAGAAACTGTCTTTTCTTGATTGTGTGCCCTTGCCTCCTTTGTCATAGATCAATCAACCATAAGTGTGTGAGTTTATTTCTGGGCTCTGTATTCTGTTCCCTTGTTGTATGTTTCTGTCTTTGTGCCAGCACCACATGGCTTTTATTACTGAAGCATTGTAGTATAGTCTGAAGTCAGAGAGCATAATACCTCCAGCTTTGTTCTCTCTCAAGATTGCTTTGTCTATTCGAAGTGTGTTGTGATTTCATAAAGTTTAGGATTATTTGTTATAATTCTGTGAAAAATGTCATGGGTATTTTAATAAGATTGTATTAAATCTGTTGATAGCTTTGGGTAGTATGGACATTTTAACAATGTTAAGTTTTCCCATCCAAGAACATAGGATATATTTTCATTTCTTTATATCACCTTCAATTTCCTTTATCAATATTTTTATAGTTTTCAGAGTATAAGTATTTTATCTCTTAGGTTAAGTTTTTTTCCCGGGTATTATATTTTTAGATGCAATTTTAAATGGGATATCGTTTTTACTTTCTCTTTCTGGTAGTTCATTATTAGTTATAAAAGAGCAACAGATTTCTGTACTTTAATCATGTATCCTGCAACTTTACTAAATTTATTTACTAGTACTAGTTGTCTGGTGGAGACTTTAGAGTTTTCTATATAAAGTATCATGTCTCCTGCAAATAGTGACTGTTTTACTTCTTCCCATCTGATTTGGATGCTTTTTACTTTTATTTCTTGTCTGATTGCTGTAGCTAGGACTTTGACTACCATGTTAAATAGAAGCGGTGAGAGTGGGTATCTTAGTTTTGTTCCTGATTTTAAAGGAAAGGCTTTAAGCTTTTCCCAGTTGAGTATGTTAGTTGTGGGTTTGTCATAAATGGCCTCTATTATGTTGAGGTATGTTCCCTCTATAACCACTTTGATAAGACTTTTTACCACGAATGGATGTTGAATTTTATCAAATGCTTTTTCTGCATCTGCTGAGATGATCATGTAATTTTTATCCTTGCTTTGTTTAGTGTGGTCTATCACATTGCTTTTGCAAATTTTGAACTATCCTTTCATTCCTGGAATTAATCCTGCTTGAATATGGTGTATGATCCTCTTTACGTATTGTTGGATTTGGTTTGCTAGTATTTTGTTTAGGGTTTTTGCATCTAGATTCATCAGAGAAATAGGCCTATAATTTTTTTTTTTTTTTTTTGTAGTGTCTTAGTCTGATTTTGGTATCAGGGTAATTATGGCAACCTAGAATGAGCTTGGGAATGTTCCTTCCATTTCAGTTTTCTTGGAATAGTTAAAGAATGATAGGTATTAGCTCTTCTTTCTTTGGTAGAATTCGTCTGTGAAGCCATCTGGTCTTGGACTTTTGTTTGCTGGGAATTATTTTAATTGCAAATTCAGTTTCATTTCTAGTGATCACTCTTTTCAAATTGTGTTTTTCTTCTTGATTCAGTCGTCAGACTGTATGTTTCTAGAAACTTGTCTGTATCTTATAGGTTGTCCAGTTTGTTGGACTATAACTGTTTATAGTTTTCTATTGTGATTTTTTACATCTCTGTGATATTGATTGTTATTTCTCCTTGTTCATTTCTTATTTTATTTGGGTCTTCTCTGTCTTATTCTAGGTGAGCCTGGGTAAAGGTTAATTTATTTCAACCTTATAAAATTATTTATTTTAATTTACTCTCATTTTTTAACTTTGTTTTTCTTTTTGCTGTTCTGATTGGGTGATTTTCATTATTGTCTTCCAGATCATCTATGCATTCTTCTATATCACCTAGTTTGCTATTAATTTATTCTAGTGTGTTTTTCACTTCAGTTATGGTATTCTTCATTTCTGACTGGTTCTTTTTTATGTATTCTAGTTCCTGGTTGACATCTCCCTGTGTTCATCTATTCTTTTCCCTAAATCAGCTAGCATTCTTATTACTGATGCTTTGAATTTTTTATCTGCTAAATTGTTTATTTCTGTTAAATTAGTTATTTTTCTGGGATTTTCTCATAGTGTTTCATTTGACATAAGTTCCTCTGACTTCTCATTTTCCTTAATTTTCTCTTTCTTTATAAAGTTATGTGAAATACTAACCTATTGTGGTCTTATAGGGGTGTTCTTATGTGGGAGCTTCCCTATCCAGTCTGTGTGTGCCCGTTGGTTTTAAGAGCTGAATTTGATTTGAACACAAGTCATGTCTTTCTTCAGGGTGTGCTGGTGGCTATCTCCTTGGTAGGCAGTGGGGCTGGTGATGCAAGGGTTTGGCTGGAGCCAGGTGTGAGCACAAGCTTCCCCTTTGCTTGCTGGCTGTCATAGCCCTATCAGGGGACGTGGGCAGGTCTTAAGTTACTGCAGCAGAATCCCTGAGTGTCAGGTCCCTCCTATGGTACGTTTCCCCCCTCCAAGTACCTGCACTTCCACACCATAGGGGCAGTGCTGGAGCAGTAGGGCTCGCATGGGCACTCAGCTTGTGTCTGGACGCAGGCTTTGGCAATCCAGCCTGGGACAAAAATCTGGATTGCTTCTGATATGCTGCCTATGTAAGTACCAGCCATGGCTGCCTCCACCCTTCTCAGATGCCACCTTGGACCTGAGTCTCTTTTGTTTTTCTCGGCTGGACTCTTCCCCCCAGCCTCTGGTACTGTTCTTGCCCTAGTGTGGGCCATGCTGCATGTTAGGCTGGGCCCATGTGGGCTCTCAGTGTGTTGGGGTGCAGGCTGTGGAGGTCTGGCCACAGACAGAAATAGGGATGCTTCTGATGTGCTGCCTGTGTAAGTGCCAGCTCCTGCTCTGCTCAGACAACACTTTGGGACCAGTCGTATCTGTATCTCACAGCAGCATTCCCAAGCCGGGTTGGAGAATTTGCTCAACTCAGGCTGATATACACCCCAGGGTGGTTGCAGGAAACTGAACAGCCACTCATGCAGGCTTCTATCCACTACCCCCACCTGACTCGGTAGTAAGGATGCAAGCAAGCACATGCTCCTTACGAGTGTAATCCAGGCTTCCCAGAGCCCGCCTGCTATTCCAGTGGCCCTCCAACCAACCAAGGGGCTTGTCTCCCCTGTGTTGGACCCTAGTTCTGGGCTGCCCAATATATGGCTTGAACCCTCCCCAAAGAGGGTCTCCACCCATGTAATCTTCCTTTTCCTCTGTGTCCCTTCTTAGGGGCACATGTCCTGACCTGACTGCTTCTCTTCCCATCCTACTGATTCTCTGTGGATCCTTCTTATAGCCTTGATTGTATAGGAGTCTTTTTTCCAGTCTCCTGTTAGTTTTCAGTGAGAATTGTTCCACATGTAGATGTATCTTTGATGTGTTCTTGGGAGGAGGTGAGTTCCTTGCTTTTCTTTTCTACCATCTTCATCCCTCCTGATAATTCAGTATTTTAATATAGCTTTCTCAAACCAATCTATTAGGAATTACGCATTCTTTCCTAGGTTGAGTGACAGCTTTGTTTCCTCACTTTCTACCAATTTCCGTCACATTTTACCCTATGTATCAATTCCCAGCTCTCAATTTTGAGATTTTCAAGAGCAAGAACCAGATATTATCCATGCCTGGGTCTTACATAGTAATTCAGCAGGGCCTCAAATCATGTTGGTTTAGTTAATGTCTTCACATTATTACATGGTTTTGTCTATTCTCAGTAGTCATATTTTTAATCTGTTAACAACATTAACACATTGGATTATTTTTCCCTGTTTGGAACACTTTGTTCATTTGGCTTTCAGGACAACACGATTTCTTGTTTTTTTGTTACTCTCACTGGCTATAATTTTTATTGCTTTTGATTCATTGCTACAGCTTCCAAGGTGGTGGATTGAAGATTCTACATTCTCTACCTACATTTGTTTCTTTGGGAGACAGATCCTATCACAATATATTAAATTTTATCTATATTTTGATGAATATCACATTTCTGTTTCTAGCCCAAACCGTACTTCAGACCCCAGATAGTCATCTGAGCTACTGATCTTCATCCTGAAGCATTCTTCTCCTATTGTCTTTTTGAAAGCAGCAAACTGGCATGCTTAGGCCAAAAACCTTGAGATGGTCCTTGCCGTATGTGCTTCATTCCCAATGTACAGTGATCCATCATGAAATCTGGTCAGCTCACCTCTTTTCTCACCTGTCCAAACGCTATAATGTTTGATGTGGATATAGCATTAATCCTTGAACTTGTCTTTCTGCTTTTGCCATTATCTCCATTCAGTTTGTTTTCAGTAGTCACAGAGATTCTTTTAATATAAGCCAGATTAGGGAATATTTCATCTTCGAAACCCTTCAGTAAATTCTTTCTTAATCCAAAGTCCTGCAAGGCCCAGTATAGTCTAACCTCCTTGACCTCATCTCCTTCTACTTTTCTCACTCATTCCTCCTCAGACTTACTGGCTTCCATTTCAAATAACTTCTACTTCAGAGCCTTTGCATTGCTTTTTCATTTTCCTAGAATACTGTTCTCTCAGAGAGACATAGCTCTCTCCCCTTCTTTCTTGTCTTCCCTCCCAAACATCACCATTTACAATATTTGGTATTGTCTGTCTCTACCTGATCACCACATGAAAATAGAACTTTTTGTTTGTATTGTTTTATTTATTGCAAATAAGTAATGATATTCATTATCCCTAACATCTAGAATAGTACACAACAAACAGAAAGCACCCAATAAACTTTCCTTGAATGAAAGAATAAATGAATAAATGATTGAAACAACATATTTGCTCAGTTTTTCCTTGTGTCCCTAATACTAGGTAGAAGGAGAACCATGACTGGACTGTCCTCAACATACATTCAAACAACTACTTGGAAACATAACGGAGGAATACATCTGCCTCTTTGCAATTTAATCATTTCTTTCCAAAATGCTAGGGCAAGACAATCTATAGGTTATATTTTAAATATATAATAACTTATGCAGTTATATAAATTGATACTGTAAATCTCTATTATATATTAAATATTTTCCATGATTTTTGTTAAAGAAAAAATGGTGATTATAAAAGATTATATACAGCCCTTTTTCTTTGATGAATGGAGTAGAAAGGAGGAAGGAAATAAAGAAGCCATTTGAAGAATATAGACCAACATGTTATCAGAAGTTATCTATGGGTGGTAAAGTCATTTACTTCTTTTTTCCCCAATTTTCCATTTTTTATACATTTTATAATGAGCAATGTTAATCAGGAAAAATGTGGAAAAGCTAAAGCTTCATACTGAAAGAGATCATGACTTCTTGTGTTTGGACTACCATTTTTCTTATTTAAACAAAGTAGAAGGAATAGCTAGTTGAATAGGGCCTTATTCTTAAAATAAACTGAAAACAGACTCTTAATTTTTCCTTCCTTTAGAAATTCACCTTCACCCGCTATACATTTTCTTCTACATTCTGCTTTTGGTGGAAATAGATACATACTTGTTTAGCGATCTGAGATTTAAGACTTTTATTCCTTCTCTCTGCTTACTTAATTACTATAGGAACAGTTGTATTTCTTGTCCATTCCATAGTTTGCCCCTCCAAAAAACCAACCAAACAAACACACAAAAAACTCCCACAAAAAAGGAAAAATACATAATAAAGTCACAAATAACTTTCTGAGAAACCCTTTTTTTTAAAACCTCTATATTTGTCAAGGCAGAGCCTGATCATGCCAGAGAAATAATTCATCTCTAAATATTTTTTGAGAACCCAGCTTGCTTGAACAGTAATAAAGAAAACAACTGCCATCTCTTCTGTTCTAACAATTAGATTTATTTACAATTCACTTTTAATTTTAAAACAATATGAAAGTAAATTTAATTGTCATTAGCATGGATCTCATATTAACTAATGAGTATTTTCTGGGTGGCATTTTTTTTCCCTTTTCAGCATTTCTCTGTAATATTTACTTTCCCTCTCTTTTCATACCTTGCTTTTTGCATTTTGACTTACAATTTTACATCTTTGTTTTTATGTCAATAAGAAATCCTTTTTTCTGTGGTTTTATTTGTTTGACTACACTTTTGTCTTTCTTGAGCATTGAAGCACTTTGGCGTTCATCACTTGAAACTGTAGGGCGTAGTTAGGTAATGAATGAAGCTAAAATATCAGACCTATAACAGCAAAGGATCATTTCTTGTTCAGGGTATTTATGCTGTTGACCCTTGAACAACAGAGGTTTGGACTGCATAGGTCCACTTTTGTGCAAATTTTTTTTCAATAAATGTGTACTATATGATCCCTGGTTAGTTGAATCTGCAGATGTGGAACCATGGATATGGAGGGTCAGCTATAGAGTTATACACAGATTTTTGACTGTGCAGAGGGTGGGTTGCCCTAACCCTGGTGGTGTTCAAAGGTCAACTTATATATGTGTGTGTGTATATATATATATATATATACTTCTACATTCTACATGTTGTCTTCATTCTAGCATCCAACTTGAGGAGGAAGCCCTTATCTGGAATATGGCTGGGCTTGTGTTAAAAGAAACATGGTGGGGAATTTCCTGGAGTTCCAGTGGTTAGGACTCCACACTTTCACTGCCGAGGGCACAGGTTCAATTCCTGGTCAGGGAACTAAGATCCCACAAGCCGCACGGCACAGCCAAAAAAATAAAACCCCAAGAAACAAAGAAACATGGTGAAAGACAGCAGGCTTTTCCTTAAAATTTCTACCTGGAAACAACACGTCATTGGGGCTCTCATTCTATTACCAAAGTAAGTCAAATGACAACTTACAAGTTCGGTAAGATGGGGATGTATGATACTTGTACAGAAAGAAACAATAAATGTTCGTTGCTTTATAACTTATCACTTATCTCAAGTCTAGGAAAATATCTCAAGTTTAGGAAAATAAATCAGAAATAGAGTTCTAGTGGAGGTGAGCTTGGAGTAGGGTTTTTAAGAGGAATCACTAAGTTATGATATTAAGAGTCACACATAAAGGCAGGGGAAGAGAAAGTATGGGAAGGAGGCCAAAGTAGAGAGTTTTTCATGGCATGTGACTCTCTAGGTTATGAAAATTAGGTGGTTGAGATTGTTAGTAAAGGAAATGGGACTTGTAAGGATTTAAAGGTCAGCAGTAGATTTCACACAGAAAATAAAATGGGCCACAATAATCTTTTGTGTATTGAGCTGATGTAATTTTAAAATAGCACTATGATGTAGGCATCTAACATTCTGTGAGTATGGGCAGTGAAGTTACGGTGCTTACTTATCAGCTGGTGACTTCCAGAATGCTGTGTTTGTCTTTGGATGTATGTACTTCTGCAAATGTGATGTATGTTTACTTGGAGTTTTGTGATGGATAACTACCACTGAGTGACTGCTGTGACTATAAAAATACTCTCCCTGTCTAAGTTAAAAGGTTTTTATCTTTCATTTTTTTGCATTTTTTTCTTTTTTTTAAGGAAATATAGTTGATTTACAATATTATATTTGTTTCAGTGTACAACATAGTGATTCAGTCTTTCCATAGGTTATAATCCATATAAAATTATTATGTCTGCCAGAAAAAGACATACTCTGTTATCACTTACATGTGGAATCTAAAAAATAAAACAAACATGTATATAACAAAACAGAAACAGACTCACAGATATAGAGAACAAACTAGTGGTTACCAATGGGAAGAGAGAAGGAGTGAAGGGCAAGATAGGGGTATGGGATTAAGAGATACAAACACTGTATAAAACATATAAGCAACAAGGATATATTGTACACCACAGAGAAATATAGCCATAATTTATGTCAGAGTGTTCTGACTATGTTCTCGTCTAGAAGTTTTATGGTTTCAGGTCTTACATTTACTCTTTAATCCATTTTGAGTTTATTTTGTATATGGTATGAGGAAATGTTTTAAACTCGTTGATTTACATGTGGCTGTCCAGCTTTCCCAGCACCACTTGCTGAAGAGGCTGTCTTTTCTCCATTGTATATTCTTGCCTCCTTTGTCATAGATTAATTGACCATAGGTGTGTGGGTTTATTTCTGGTCTCCCTATTCTGTTCCATTGATCTATGTGTCTCTTTTTGTGCCAGCCATACTGGTTTGGTTACTGTAACTTTCAAATATATTCAGAAGTTAGGAAGGGTTATACCTCCAGCTTTCTTCTTTTTTCTCAAGATTGTTTTGACATTCAGGATCTTTTGTCATTCCATATCAATTTTAAGATTTTTTTTGTAGTTCTGTGAAAATATGTTCTGGATATTTTGATAGGGATTGCATTACATCTGTAGATAGCTTTGGTAGTATGGATATTTTTAACAACATTAATTCTTCCAATCTAAGAGCACAGTGTATCTTTCTATTTCTTTGTATAATTTTCAAACTCCTTCATCGATACTTCATAGTTTTCAGAGTATGTGTTTCACCTCTTTGGTTAAGTTTATTCCCGGATATTCTATTCTTTTTGATGTAATTTTATATGGGATTGTTTTCTTTCATTCACTTTCTGATAGTTCATTTTTAGTTATAGAAACCAACAGATTTCTGTATATTAATCTTGTATCCTCAACTTTACTGAATGCATTTATTCTAATAGTGTTCTGGTAGATACTTTAGGGTTTTTGATATAGAGTATTGTCATCTGCAAATATTGACAGTTTTCTTCCCTTCCAATTTGGATAGTATTTATTTCTTTTTCTTGTCTGATTTCTGTGGCAAGGAAATACAATTCTATGTTAAGTGGAAGTGGAGAGAATATGCGTCTTTGTTTTGTTCCTGATTTTAGAAGAAAGGCTTTCAGCTTTTCACTGTTGAGCATGATATCAACTATGAGTTTGTCATAAATGGCTTTTATTATACTGAGATATGTTCCCTCTTTACCCATCTTGATGAGAGTTTTTTTTTAAAAAACATCTTTATTGGAGTATAATTGCTTTACAATGTTGTGTTAGTTTCTGCTGTATAACAAAGTGAATCAGCTATACATATACATATATCCCTATATCCCCTCCCCTTTGTATCTCCCTCCCATCATCCCTAGCCCACCCCTCTAGGTGGTCACAAAGCACTGAGCTGATCTCCCTGTGCTATGGGGCTGCTTCCCACTAGCTAGCTATTTTACATTGGGTAGTGTATATATATCAGTGCCACTCTCTCACTTCGTCCCAGTTTACCCTTCCCCCTCCCCGGGTCCTCAAGTCCATTCTCTACATCTGCGTCTTTTTGATGAGAGTTTTAATCATGAATGGATGTTGAATTCTGACAAGTGCATTTTTTTCTTCTTGTATTTGTTGGGATGCTGATGTGAGTTTTTCCCTTAGATTTGTTAATGTGGTGTATCACATTGATTGATTTGTGAGTGTTGAACCATCTATAGAATAAATCCCACTTGAATATGGTATGTGATCCTTTTATATAGCACTGGATTTGGTTTGCTAATATTTTGTTGAGGATTTTTACATCTGTATTCATCAGAGATATTGGCCTGTAATTTCCTTTTTTGTAGTGTCTTCATCCGGTCTTGTAATCAAGGTAATGTAGCCTCATAAACTGAATTTGGGAGTGTTCCACCCTCTTCAATTTTTTGGAATAGTTTGAGACTAAAAGTTATTAGCTCTTCTTTATAAAGTTGGTAGAATTCCTCTGGACAATTTTTTTTCTGCGAGTCTTTTAAATTATTAATTCAACTTCATGTCTAGTTATCAGTCTGTTCAGTCTCTTTCTTCCTGATTCAGTCTTGGCAGGTGGTACAATTTATAGAAATTTGTCCATTTCTTCTAGGTTGTCCAGTTTGTTGGCATATAACTATTTGTAGTAATCCCTTATGTTTTTTTGGTATCTCTGTGGCATCAGTTGTTATTTTTCCTCTTTTATTTCTTATTTTGTTTGGCTTTTCTCTCTTTTCTTCTTTAGGCTGGCTAAAGGTTTATTTTGTTTGTCTTTTCAAAAACAAAGGTTGATTTCATTGATTTTTAAAAATATTTCTGTATTTATTTACTTTCCAATCTTCATTTTTTTCTCCCTTCTGCTGGGTTTGGGCTTTGTTTGTTCTTCTTTTTCTAATTCCTTTAGATGATAGATATGCCTAGCATGTGATCTATCCTAGAGAACATTCCATCTGCACTTGAAAAGAATGTGTATTCTGCTGTTTTTAGATGGAATGTCCTCAAACACCTATTCAGTCCAACTACTCTATTGTGTCATCTAAAACTTTAGTTGCCTTTTTGATTTTCTGTCTGGATAATTTTGAGTCATTGGAGGAATTCCAGGACATGGAACAGGAGGGGGTGTACCTGTTGGCATACCAGCCATCAGAGGTGGTATTCCCAGTCCAGGTGGCATCATTCCACCCATTGGCATCATTCCAGGTGGCATTCCTGGTGCTCCTGGAACTGGTGGTAGTCCTGGTTGTGCCATTGGGGGGATATAACCTTGTTGAGGTTGAACAGGCTGTGGTTGAAATGAAGTTGAAGCTGCAGAGTCATCATCATCATATTCATCATAATCCTCTGGTTGCTTCTTTTTTGACTCTCTGCTTGTGTTTTCTGTTCAAGAAGTCATCTTCTTTCATCCATGTCTTTTTTTGGAATACCTTCCATACCATATATTTCCAACTCTATGTCTGTTCTCCCAGGTATTGCATTTGGTACTGCATCTATTTTCTCTTTATGCACCTGCATGCAATGAATAGCTAAGCCAGGTCCTGTATACAGTTTCTTATGACATATATGACATTTAAAATGATCTGCTTTTTGGTGCTGTATAAGGATCTTCTCATCATCAAAATCTCTATTACAATACCAGCACCGTGGCTTCAGCTGCTGCTTCTTCTTGCGACCCATAACTGCGCTCTACTGACAAAAAAAAAAAAAGGGAGGAGAAAACAAGCAGGAAAAACTAGCCAAAGAGTCGCTCACTCTTCCGACCCAACCGCCACCACCGTGTCCCACAGGAAAACCAGGTTTTTCCCTTTTAGCACTTTCAATAATGATGCCTGTCCCTTCCAGCCTGCAAAGTTTCTGCAGAAAAATCAGCTTATAGCCTTATGGTGGTTCCTTTATATATGACTCTTTGTTTTTCTCTTGCTGCCTTTAAATTCTCTGTATCTTTAACTTTTGTTATTTTAAGTATGATATGCCTTTGTGTGGATCTATTTGGACTCATCTTGTTTGGGATCCTCTGTGCTTCCTGGATTGCATAAGCTGTTTTTTTCTAAAGTTTTGTGAAATTTTCAGCCATATTTTCATCAAATATATTTTTAATCCCCTTCTCTCTCTCTTCACCTTCTGGGACCCCTGTAATGTAAATGTTGGTATACTTGTTGTTGTTCCAGAGATCTCTTAAATTGATCTCATTAAAAAAAATTCCTTTTGCTGTTCTGATTGGATGATTTCCATTATTCTATCTTCTGGATCACTAATGCATTAATCTGTATCACCTTCTCTGGTATTAATCCTTTCTCATGTATTTTTTATTTCAGTTATTGTATTCTTCACTTCTGACTGATTAAAATTCAACTGTGTTCCTCTATTCTTTGTGCTAATTCAGTTAGCATTCTTTTTACTAATGCTTTGAATTCTTTATCTGGTACATTATTTCTCATTATTTGTTTTTTCAGGGGTTCTTCTCTCGCTTTTTCAAATGAGACCAATTTCTCTTTCTTCTCATTTTGCTCAACTTTTTTGTCTCTAGAAAATTCGGTGAAACAGTTCCCTGTTTGAGATCTTGAAGGTGTGCCCTTATGTGGGAGCCTCCCTGTACAGTCTGTGTGTGTCCTGTGGCTTTGATGGGAGAGTTGGATTTGATGTGAACGTAAGCCATGTCTTTGCTGTTTTGCTGTCAGCTAGCATCTTGGTGGGAAGTGAGGCTGGAGAAGGGGGATCCAGGGCTTGAACTAGATGCCAGCTGGGGCTTCCCCTCTGCTCAGTAGCCATCATCACCCTATCGGGGGCAGGGGCCCATCCCTCGTTGCTGGAGCAGAAGCCCTGGGTAACAGGTCTAAACTTTCTCTGTTCTCTTTAAGTGTGTGATCTCCCCACTCCTAGCACCAGCAAACTTGCCCCATAGGGGAGAAGTGCTGGGGCAAGTGGGGCCCATGGAAGCACTTGGTGTGTGTTAGAGCATGGGCTGTGGTGCTCCGACCACATATAGAGGTCTGAACTGCATGTGATGTACTGCCTATGCAAGTGCCAGTGCCTGGGTCAGCTGCCTATGACCTGCTCTACTCAGGTGCTACTTTGGGTCTGAGTCTCCTTTGTCCCTCACAGTTGATCTCTCCTCTTTGCCTCTGCCACCCCTGCCCTGGTTTGGAGCTGCACTGTAGTGCAGGCAGGGCCCATGTGGGATCTTTGTATGTATCAAGGCACAGGCTGTGGCGGTTTGGCCACAGACAGAGTTTGGGCTACTTCTGATGCACTGCTTATGCAAGCACCGGTAGTGGCTGCCCCAGCCCTGCTCAGATGCTGCTTCAGATTTGAGCTGCCTCTGTGTCAGGTGGTCGAGCGCTTTTCCTCAGTCGTAGAGCTGTGATGTGAAGTAAACAGGCTGGAGCATTCCCTTGGCTCAGGTTAGGGCTCACGCTGGAGATGTCATGGGAAAACAGTCAGCCTCCTCTTTGCCCTGTTTTGGGAGCAAACCAACTCATGTGTGCTCCTCGTGAGTGGAGTCCAGGATTCCCACAGCCCTCCTGTTAGCCCCACTGACCCTCCAGGCAGCCAAGGGGACTAGCCTTCCTTGTGTTGGACCCCAGGACTGGGGTGCCCAATATGTGGCTGGAACTGCCCATTCCCTAGGGAGGATCTCCACCTGTGTCATCTCCCTTTTCCTCTGTGTCCCCTCACAGGGGCACAGGTCCTGACATGATTGCTTCTCTTCCATTCCTACTGATTGTGTGTGGATCCTTCTTATAACCTTGGTGTACAGAGTTTTTCTGCCCGTTTCCAGTGGGATTTGTTCCACATGCAGATGTATTTTTGATATGTTCCTATGGGGAGGTGAGTTCCACCTTTTCCTATTCTGCCATCTTCATCTCCTCTCTCTCCCAAGTTAAACATTTTAAGAACCAGAAACTGACTTAGGATGGATTAAGCCTAAAAATATTGACAAGTTTATTGTAAGTATATTGGGCAGCTAAAATCAATGGGAGAGCTGGAATACCAGGAGAAATGGCCAGAACCACACCTCAAACCTGGGTTGATGTGGAAAATTCTTCTTCCTTCACTACCTCTGCCAGGAAGCAACCACCTAAGCCCTTGGGTTTTGCTGCATTTAGCTCCTGAGGCAAAGACCAGAATGCATGTATCGAGTGCTGTAGCCAAAGATAATGCCTGGGCCTAACTGCAGGAAAGTCTAATAAGCAAGTGCCTGGCAACTCGCTCTTTAAAGAGAGACAGATTTTCCCATGTCAGATCAGACTCTGAAAGTATGAAAACCCTAAATATCAAAAGGCATTTAGATGCTAATTTGTCAAAATGAAGGAAAATACCCATATAAGTAGAAAGTAAAGAAGTGATTGATATGAAAAGAAATAAAATAGTTGATTGGGAAAATGGGTATTGAGAGATGGCCAGAGGAGATCTGAAATTAGTTTGGGGAGTGTTTGTGCTAAGGGACCAGGAAGATACACATACTTCGGTGGCAAGAAAATCATGACCTTTGGAGCCAAAGAGAAGGGAATTTAAATCCTTGTCTTGATGCATATTAGATGTGTGTCTTAGTCAAGTTAGTCCAGGAACCTCAGTAAATTGGAGATAATGATATTAGTATGAAGTTCAAATAAAATATGTAAAGGTCTGTCATTCTGTCTACCATATGGTAGGTACTCAACAAACATTACCCACCCACCTATTCCCCCCAAAGCCTTAGGACAAAAGCAATGAGGAAAGTCAGTACAAAGATTTCCATGTTGTTCTAGCATCTAATGTCCTGAATTCCTCAGGAGATGATGGTTGGTAAAGGAACAATAAGAGAATAAAATTTAGAGGTAAGTTTTGTTACTGGTAAGGGATAGAATCTTTTCTGGAACCTGGTTGGATCACAGGTTGCCCTAAGGTTATTTTTAGTTTTCTCTCAACCAAGGTACTGAAGACAGACTAGTCCTTGAACAGTCTTAGTGAGCAGGTGTACTCCCTGGATTTTCCTCTGCTTCTGCACCATTTCTGTCCAAGTAGATCTGGATTTCCAACCAGTCTTACCCTCTTCCTTCTTTTGAATCCTTTCTGGAAGGAAAAAATAGGAAGCAGCCAATCTACAGGGAATTCCAGTTAAAAGCATTAGGAGTCATAAAAGGTCTATAAAAGGGCCCAAATTCAAATATATTGATAAATATTAGCATCATCCTTGGGCAAGACAATTGTAAGTAGTGAGTTGATAAGACTGAGGTTTGTTTGAACTTAAAGGAATTCAAATTTAAATTGCTTATAACTCAAGCAAAGTGAAATATAAATGGAGGCAGATAGCTGTCAGGTTACAGATCCCAGCCTACATCTGGGGTTTCTTCTCAGAATCCTCTTGCCTCTGAGGAAACATGGGTTGGAAGACCCAAGGTGTGAAGACTTTCTGTTTTGAACTCAAGCAGCTTTACGTTGCATCTCTCATTCACACTGAGGTCACACAAGATATTATTTGAAAACAGGGCTCTGTGGCTAAAAAGGACATTTAGACTGTAATGCTCTTTTATGCAGATTTCCAAGACTCTCTCATCAGATTTATAGTAAGTGAAGACTACACTTTTCCCAAAGTACTTCCACATACAGTCTTTCAATGACCCTCTTAAGAGCCTAGTGAGGAAAGCATATGACTTGAATATTGGTGATCAAGAATATAGCCACGTATAATTTTCAGTCAGTAGAATAAAACTTGATGATTTTTTTGAATGGTGAAAGAGAGATTACTATTTTCTTCACAGTCAGTGGTTTTTGCTAAGTCTCTAACAGGCTCATTCTGACCAGGAAAAATGGATTTGGGTTGGGAACATGGAATGTGAAATCAGTGTTTCAGGGGCATGGACTTTCACAGAGGCCTCTGCAATCATCATGTTCCTGGCTAGTAAAACCCACTGAAATTATTTTCTTGCTATAATGTTGTGATTTACAACTTAAACGTGTTCTAGTAAATAGAGATGCTTCCATGGCTCTTCCGCTTCCCACCCTTTCTGCCAGATCTCGGAACATCTGAGAAAAATTATGAGATCTGATGTTAAAAGATCTAATGGTACATGAATTGTGTTTTCTCCTTATGTCTTGATGTAATGGGGAAAAACATGTCTCTAGAATTGGCTATTTCATTCTCAATGGCACCAATTATTTAAAAGTGTCATTTATGTACAGACCCTGCAGCTACATCAGTGCAGCTGGAATTTAATTTAATCCATTTACTCATTTGTTCAATTAACATTCAGTGAACACTGAATGGTACCTGTGGTTGAGCCATAATAATGCGAAAAGTTATGACAAAGGAGACAAGAATATACAATGGAGAAAAGACAGCCTCTTCAATAAGTGGTGCTGGAAAACTGGACAGCTATATGTAAAAGAAAGAAATTAGAACACTCCCTAACACCATACACAAAAATAAACTCAAAATGGATTAAAGACCTAAATGTAAGTCCAGACACTATAAAACTCTTAGAGGAAAGCCTAGGCAGAACCCTTTTTGACATAAACCACAGCAACATCTTTTTTGATCCACCTCCTAGAGTAATGAAAATTAAAACAAAAATAAACAAATGGGACCTAATGAAACTTAAAAGCTTTTGCACAGCAAAGGGGATCATAAACAAGATGAAAAGACAACCCTCAGAATGGGGGAAAATATTTGCAAATGAAGCAACTGACAAAGCATTAATCTTCAAAATATATAAGCAGGTCATACAGCTCAATATCAAAAAAACAAACTACCCAATCAAAAAATGGGCGGAAGACCTTAATAGACATTTCTCCAGAGAAGACATACAGATGGCCAACAAACACATGAAAAGATGCTCAACATCACTATTAGAGAAATGTAAATCAAAACTACAATGAGGTATCATCTCAGACTGGTCAGAATGGCCATCATCAAAAAATCTACAAACAGGGCTTCCCTGGTGGCGTAGTGGTTGAGAGTCCGCCTGCTGATGCAGGGGACACGGGTTCGTGCCCCGGTCCGGGAAGATCCTACATGCTGCGGAGTGGCTAGGCCTGTGAGCCATGGCCGCTGAGCCTGCATGTCCAGAGCCTGTGCTCCGCAAAACAGTGAGAGGCCCACATACTGCAAAAAAAAAAAAAAAAAAAAAAAATCTACAAACAATAAATGCTGGAGAGGATGTGGAGAAAAGGGAATCCTCTTGCACTGTTGGTGGGAATGTAAATTGATACCGCCACTGTGGAAAACAGTATGGAGGTTCCTTACAAAACTAAAAATAGAACTACCATATGACCCAGTGATCCCACTACTGGGCATATACCCAGAGAAAACCATAATTCAAAAAACACACCCCAATGTTCATAGCAGCACTGTTTACAATAGCCAGGACATGGAAGCAACCTAAATGTTCATCGGCAGAGGAACGGGTAAAGAAGACGTGGTATATATATACAATGGAATATTACTCAGACGTAAAAAGGAATGAAATAGGGTCATTTGTAGAGACGTGGATGGATGTAGAGACTGTCATACAGAGTGAAGTAAGTCAGAAAGAGAAAAGCAAATGTCATAATAATGCATATACGTGGAATCTAGAAAAATGGTATAGATGATCTTAGTTGCAAAGCAGAAATAGAGACACAGACGTAGAGAACAAATGTGTGGATACCAAGGGGGAAAGGGGTGGGGTAGGAGGAATTGGGAGACTGGGATTGACACATATACATTATTGATATTATGTATGAAATGGACAGCTGATGGGAACATGCTGTATAGTACAGGGAACTCACCTAGTGCACTATGGTAACCTAAATGGGAGGGAAGTCCAAAAGGGAGGGGATATCTGTATGTGTATAGCTGATTCATTTTGCTGTGCAGTGGAGGCTAACAGAACATTGTAAAGCAGCCATACTCCAATAAAAATTAATTAAAAAAAATAATGGGAAACATTAATGGATGTATAGAGCTTTCTATATATAAAGCATTGTTTTAAGTGCTTTTATATATATTATTTGTTTAATTCTTTTACAAATCTAAGCAATAAGTACCCAGTTTACAGATGAGGTAACATAGGTACAGAGATATTAAATAATTCAAACTTGGGTTGTCACACTCAGTTCTCACTTCTAACCATTGTACAGCCCTTCCTCAGAGTCCCTGTGGGGAAAGCATCTGTCTCATCTGATCGTCTTCCTGTCTACTCCAGTGAAAGCCCATCCAGGATAGACCCCCAACCAGGTACTAACCAGATATGTATGAGCTATTTGATATCTTCACTTTAGTAATCAATGGAGATCATACATACACAGATGGGTGTGTGTGTGTGTGTGTGTATATATATATATATATATATATATGTATATATGTATATGTATCTATATATGAACTAATGGAGATTTTAATATCTATGCATATAGAAATGATGTTTTACCTATATGATGGACGTTATATATAGAAGGATTATATGTATATAAATGGAGCTTATTATGTATATATATGTAATTACAAATATCCTGCATCTTCTCTTCCTCCCTCTCTGTCTCTTTTCCTCTAAAATACCTCATCATAAATGACAAAGGAGCCATTCCCTTTTGGACCTCCCATTGTAAATTCTTCCTAAGGATGAATAACTCTACCTCGATTTCCTCCTGTAATGTGTAACTTTCACAGAGGGACTGGAAATCCCATTTCTAACCCACCTGCGAGAGGAAGAGCCCTTGTGCAGGGGTGACATGGGGAGACGGTTTAGACAGGACAGAGCCCTGAGCAGAGGAAGGGGTCCAAAGCGCAGGCTGTGACTCACACAGACAGTTTGTAGCTGAGGAGTTGTGCCTTCTATTTGGTTTGAAGTATTTCCGTCATATTCAGTAAAATGGATGGCAGAAATAGAAGCCCATGTACTTTGTCCCTTTGTAAGAATGCAGCCTAGGGTCATACTCTCCCTCCCTCCCAGGAGGAGACCCGTGTCAAGTTGGCCTGAGGGCCAGCGGCCTGGGGCTGGAACAGGGGCTCTGAGCAACGGCTGAGCTTCCTTGAGGAGCGCAGCCACGGAGCCGGGCTCTTGCCTTGCTTGCCCTTTGGGGAATCCCAAGGGCAGGATTTGTCTTGGCCCTTCATTGTCTCCCCCACCATTTCCACCTGGAACCTGGCTGCATCTCTGACTTCCTGTCCCCCCAAACCAACCTGCACGTTCTCCACTAGCCTGCTTTCACACATTGTGTGCGGGGGCCCCGGCCCACAGACAGGAGCTTTGCATCGACTGTTAACTCTGTTTTCAACACTCTTCCCATCCCACTTCACCTGCTGAAACTCTACTTATTCCTTTGATTTCAGCTTAAGGCTCACTTCCTCAGACCAGCCTTTCCCGATTGTTCTAATTCTGCCAAAAGCCCTTCATTTTAGCCTCATGGCACCTGTGTGTCTTTTCTGTGGCCATTGTCAAAGATACAGTTTTACACATTTGGACCCGTTATTTAATTAACTCCTATTGTCTCTGCTCATCTTTAAATCCTTGATGAAGAAAGATTGTTTTTACTGACCAGTACCTAGTTATCCCTAGCACCTAGAAAAATATCCAGCCCACGGCTATCCTGTATCTGTTGGCTGGATTAATATGTCAGCTACTCTCTGCCATTCCCTGGCATGCTTATGCTTTCCTGCTCCAGGCTTTTCTTTCTCCTTGGTCCTCCTATAAAGAAGCTTTCAGAAGTCTGTTTCGTGTGTGTTTAATCTTGAAGCTTATAAATTGTATACATAATAATAATGGTTAAATTTTATATTGTGTTTTCCTTGTGCCAGGCATCCTTCAAAAGTACTTTACTTACATTCATTCATTCAGTACTCATAACCATCCTGTGTGGTAGGTTCTGTCTCATTTCATTGAATATGAGGGACATTGATTGTAAATTACACACATCATTGTTTTGTCAATCGAACTCTGAAACATCATCTCTCTCTTACAAATGAGAATTTCAGAATAATGAAAGGTTTAGCAATTTGCCCAAGAAAGGCTGGTGCTAAAAATGATGGAGCCATGGTGCAGATGGGGTAAGGCAATGCCAGAGGCCATGCTTTTCACCATGGGGCCATCTTGCCACACAAAGAGTCACACATCTGGGCTGTTTCTGCATTTCTTAAATCAGATACAGCCATCCCAGCAGATCTCAGAGGCCACGTGAAGTCACAGGATAAACACGGTGCCAACTACTTGACTATCACAATTTGACAGGAAAATGTTAAATTGCTTTTATAGTAAAATATACTTTATTAAAATAAACGGGTATATTAAATAGTAGAATGCAAAATGTATCCATGTTTTAGATAGAACTTAAAACCTGTGATTGTTTATGTTTGATGCTTTATAGTTTATTTTGAAAATACTCTTTTAATCCCTAATGCTATCATTTCACCCAGGCACTTGTTTATATCACACAGGATTATTGCAACTGATGTTTCCTACTCACTTTCCTTACTCTGAATACCAACCCTGCATTTCACTAACTAGTCATCTTATAACTCTGCTTGTATTAGAGAACTTGCTTGCTAGGAGATGTGAGTATTGTCCCCATTTACAGATTAAAGCTTTAGCACCTTTGCCTGACATTGAGATCCTCTGTGATTTAACCCATTCGTGTCTTTATGAGCTCCTATCCTAATGGGGTCATCTAGAACTCTTTGCTTCAGCCAGTTGACCCCCCATGTGTGACGTTCTCCTTCCTGTGTTTGTGCCTTGGGTCATGTCCATCCTCCTGGAATGTTATCTTCCTTCATCCTGCTAAACTCTACTCTCCTATTAAAACCTCTATAAAGGTCCCCCTTGAGTCCTGAAACTTGCATTGCTTTCTTGTACCCTGGGTGAGATTGCCACGAGCTGCATTTTTATTTCCCTTCCTCTGCTGTTTACTTTAATTAACTTGATGAGTCCATGTCTTGATTCCAAAACATTCATGCTTCTGTCACCCATAGCACCTTTGCATATAACAGTCCCTCAAGAAACATTTTTGACTGTTGAATAAACAAATGAGTGAGAAACAGCCCATGGCTTTTCCTCATCAGTGACTTTCATTTATCTAAGGCGGCAGTGATGGTTTTGGAAGAGTAACACGGAGAATTAGGAGTTTTCAAATCCTGTCCTTGACACTAGTTACTGTCTCTGTAAACTTGAGGATCAGAAGCAGAAACATCAGTAGAGCCAATGGTATTCCGTGCCCACCCTGTAGTATGTGTTCAGTCTTAGAAAAATTATTGGTTTTTTTCATAAAGTCTTAAGCAAGAGAACAGTTCTTTAACTACACAGACATTATTTTAAAAACTTAATGTCCATATTGAACAAAAATATGCCATTT
Organism: Lipotes vexillifer; assembly: GCF_000442215.2. Lineage (NCBI taxonomy): Eukaryota > Metazoa > Chordata > Mammalia > Artiodactyla > Lipotidae > Lipotes > Lipotes vexillifer. Next base: position 159,465 of record NW_006795282.1, on the reverse strand, counting down.
AAACTGAAAATTTAATTCTATCCCATATGGTCTATGTTACTTGTGTTCATACGGTAGTTTGTGAAAGTACCCTCCCAAATTGTAGTACATATAAGTGAGAGAGAGTAGGAATAAATATAATACCTAGACAGTGGTTAGACTACTCAGCAATTCATTACTTTCCCTTTTTTGTTCCCACTCAAGACACATACCACCAAAGATGAACGCCAAATGCATAAACAGTTCTTTCAGTTTTATTGCTTTAACATACATAGTTTAATTATCAGTTGAGCAAATTATTAACAAACTAGAGTGACATGAGTTGAAATAAATATTGTTTCAAATAATACTGCATAATTTCAAAACAAACCCAGTGTTACATGCGTGAAAAAATTGAGAACACAATGAAAAAAAAAAACTGATTCAGTTAAGCACAAAAAGAATGCAGAATCCCACACAAGGAATATCTGACCTTCTGTCAATGTTGTGAGGGTATTAAAGAGCTTTATCTATTCCTGGATAAATAATTCATTTTTATTGATTGGTGAAATTGACTTTAAGGATAAATAATGACCAGAAAGCTCTACAAGTGCTTTTGCCAAAGTTTATCTATGGCCAAACCATAAACCTACTTTGAATTGGCAGTTACTAGAGTGGTGCTTCACTCAGCCCTATTCTGCCTCCTGCACAGCAGGGTGAGGTGTAGAAGCCAAGGTACTGATAGTTTGAAACACCTCAAATGCCACTAAACTTAAGTTCTCAAGATATTGCTGCAATAAACATGACTATTATCAACTGCTTGCTTTTATTTAATCTCAGGCTGTCAGCTTAAATCTCCCTTCATCCTGATTTACAATGTGCATGCTACCTTCGGAAATGTCACTAAGTTTAAAATGTCAAAGTTGGTGCCTGTAAAAGTACATAAGGTAAAGTAAGTGAATTTTTTTTTTTTTTTGCCAAGTCAGTATGGAACTAAAACATAATCAAAATGGAAAGCAGGGGCACCTGGAAATCTTTGACTGGAAGTTTTAATTCATATTTAATCACCCAAAAACTTGCTCAAGAAAATTTTGTTTTGTCTTTTAAAGTCCCAACTATTAGGTACTAAATTGGGCATAACATATGTCTACTTCTGTTTTCAGGGAGTTGTTAGTCATGGATATAAAAGAAAAATTATTATGCTGTCATTCAGGGCCAATGAAATTTTCTTTGAAGGAATTTTGCCACACAAGGACAATTTTCAAAATCAGTCAGAAGCACAGCTTAACCCTGCAAGACAGTTGCTGAAATTCTCATATTTATATCTCGTTGTATACCAGCACATAAAAATAGAGAGTTATAATGGTATAAGATTCAGCAAGCAATGGAATACTATCTCTAAGTATTTTCAAAATTAATTTTATGTTTAAAGCTTAAGGAAGAAGAAAAGTTCTGTGTAACTGAGAGTGTGAACTAACCTCTCAGACTTGCCCCTTTGCCTTATGAATAAACACTCCAATCCAGATTTGATGTTAGAAGCCCAGACTTGTCAGTCTTGGCTAGACTATCACTGAATATCACAGAGAGCTTCAGATAATTCATAAAGATGGGAAACTGATGGACATGTTGAGGGCTGGCCTGGGACTACATAATACATGGTTGTCTGAATAGAAAAAGTTATCTGCCGGCTTTGAACTATTGATATAATTATTGAAAGGGGACTTTAAGATGTCTAGAGATGCTACGTATCTTCAAGACCAAATACCCAGAACAAAAAATAGGCATTCTTCTTGAAAATGCAAAAGAAAGAAAACTTTAGAACTAAAAAAATACCTCATTTGGAATGAAAACACAGGACATAAGTAGAATTAGTATTCTGCTAATACCATTTAAGTGGCTGTTGTATGTATCCTACATTGAAGAGATTTTTAGAGATGGTTGTTAGAAATCTGAGTCTCTTTCAGAAAGAGTTTCCCTCTAGAGCTTCCTTTTATGACAGTTGGCAGCAGGCACCATCATGACTGCCAGGTACCCAAAACTGAAGACCCCAAATAAATACATTCCCAGTTTAAGGAAACATTTCTGGCTCCACTTTAAGAAAGATCAGAAAGTCATTTAACTACCCCAGGCCCGAGATAGGGAGGTCTATCCAGCAACATGGACAAGAGGGAGAGTCTAGACTTCAGTTGTCTCTAGGAAGAAGGACCATGTGAAGTTAAAGGACTAAATTTGCTTACAGTCAGACACATACTGTATACATTGTTACCTCTATAAAGAAGGAAACATACATTTCCTATGGTTCAGTCAGTGTGGAATACAAAGAAACTTTAGCTTATTTCATTAATCCTTGGCTTATCCTCCCTGGGATATATAACTTTAAACACACATTAGCAGTAAAGAAGGAAAGCAATGGTGTCAACAAATTGTTTTCACCAATCAATGCTAAAGATGGATTTTAAACAGGCATCTCCATGGAAGATTTCACCTCTGTGGAAGTGAAAGTAATTTGGTAAGTGTTTTCATCTGATTTCAGATCACCTAGATGAAATATTCACTCCTCATATATCTGATATTTTTATTCAATTATTAGAGGTTATAACATTCAGCTAATTACTTATGTACCTGCTATTTATTTGCTTTGAGTGATGTAGGCATGGATTTATATACCACATATATTTAAGTTTTGATCCTTTTGCTCTTACATAGGAAGCCAGCCAGCATTTGAAATGTGCATCTCATTTTCAACTAAAAAATCCAATCCCATTTTCCAGGAAATCTGGATGGTGCAGTGGCTAAAAGTTCAGACTCTAGAGTGCAACCAAATTTTAAGGCCAGTGAGTTTTCGAGCAAGATCCGTCTCCTTAGTCTCTTTTTCTAAGGAATAGAGCTGATAATGTTTATCCCCTAGGGTTATTGAAAAAATTAAATAAGGTAATAGCATTCAACACAGAGTCTGCCCATAAGGGCAAGAATCACTGTTTGTTTTGTTATCTGGTATATCCTAAGAACCTAGAGCAGTGCCTGGAACATCAAAGTTGCTCAACAGATATTTGTTAAATATATAATATTCCGATTAACTCTGATACTGGGGAGAATTTCACCCATCAACATGCTAAAAAATTGGCTGAATTTCGGTTTCTTATCTTGCAAACAGTATCACTAAATGATCCTCAAAAGTTATATAGTTTGTCCTCTGCCCTGACACGACTTCACCCAAACTGCCAAAGATAAGTGCCCTATCCTATCCTTAAAATCTTCCTCAGCAGAAGGCTGCCTAATCTTCATAGAACTCAAAACTCTTCCTCTCTCTGGTATAAAAGTTACCTGCTTCTGCAACTACCTTTCTTATTCCCTCCTCTACCTCTGTCACTTTCTTACCCACTTTCTTTTAGAACTGCTCTGTATTTACTGCTTTTTTTTCCCCTCCAACTTGCTAAATTCATTTTGAAGGTCATTCCTTGGGTTTTGTTCTCCTAAACCAGTGGGGGCTGTTGGATTCCAGAAGCCAGCCTGCAGCCATGAAACGTCTCATCCCAGGATCTACATAAAGGCCAGCCCTACAAACCATCTATTGTCTGTAGGTGGGATTCTGGCAAAGTTGGGCTCCATTTGGAACCGGTTCTCTCAGTTAGTATAATCTTCTTTTGAAGTGTTCAGGAATAAGTCCTATCTATCTTGGTAGGGGAAGAAAATTCACATGTAAAATGATTAATATAGGAAATTATTCTTTTGCTTTAATAGAAAATGTTTCTTGTTCATGTAAATTAGTTAAAATGGCAAAAGAATGCATTAAAAATTTTAATCCTTCTCTCAGATGTCTAGGATAGTGTTAAAACCTTGATTACAACATCTTTAGTTGCATACACGTGGTTTTAGTAACATCCACATTTCTCTATCCTAATAGACCCAAAGAACCAAAATGAAAACTTTAAACTACTTTGTGTGTAGACTCTTCTGTCATTAGGCCTGGCTTGTTTATTTGGCAGTAACATGCAAAATATTTACTAATATTAAAGATATTATAATGATAGGGAAA
>NW_006795282.1:146567-155056 GCF_000442215.2 Lipotes vexillifer | reverse complement strand
GGGAAAGAGAGTTATGACAAAAATGCTATAGGGTTTTTGTCCGATTAAGTGTTGTTTTCTGGTATGTGACATATAAATGAAAATGATAATATAAATTTTTAAGGTTGCAGACCTTTTTCTAGTTGACTTAAAAAGAATTATTAAAATAATATGGAAGTTACAGTCCTTTAACTGGATGCCCCTAAATTTTCTGATGCAGTCAAACAGAAGTATTTCTGACTTTCCAAAAAGAAAAATGGCTGTTTGACACCTAAATATGCAATAAGCAGACTGTCTTAACAAAAGACAGGCAGACAAAAGAAAGTACAGATTTTACTCAACTTGATATTCTGGCCCTTGCTTTGCTAACCTAGAGAATTACTTACAATGAATGTGAAACAGGATGGCAGCTCTGCAAGGACTTCACTAGAGAAAGGTAAATATCACCAGAAAAAGTCTCGATCTCACTCTACTCATTCTGCCACTGTACAGAAATATGTATCCATGGGAACCACAGTGCCTAGCATGGAAGTGTTCATTTGACACCGAAAAAGATAAGAATGTTTTCTGGAATAGAAAAAAAAAGAAAAAAGAAAAAAAGATAATGGCTGGGACATTCTCCAAGTTAATGTTTTTTTTAAAAATTAAGTTTTGCTTAATTATAGTTGTTTGCTTTGAGCTAAGCTGGAAATCCCTCTACTTTGAAGAGGAGGACTTGTTCACATCTCATTTTTAAAGTCCTTTTCTTAAGACAGATACAGAGGTTATTTGATAAGTGTATAATTTCAAATTAGTTATGTTCTTTTGGCATCCAGCGCTGCATTCTAAACTCTAACCTGTGGAAAGCTGATGTAGAATTAAACAGACATTAGATTTTGTAAATGAGACTCTTATGATTCTTGAGCATGTGGCTTTAGGAACTAAGATATACTAGTAGTTTGGTAATTTTGTAAAAAATCATTTTCTCAACTAAATTGTAAATTCACACTTCTACCTGACAAAAGGAAGTGTCATAGATGTAACTCTTGTAATGTCTACTCTTAGAACAGAAAATGATGGTAGCATGCCAACAAAAGAAATTCCCTGTTTTGCCTCAGTTAGCTAGCTAGTTCTGGACAATATAATTATCTGAATTCTCTAACTCCTTTCTGCACTGCCTTTTCTTTTAGGGAGTGGACTCTGTCCAGAATAATATTGATCGTGGGCCAGTGCATACTGCAAGAGAGGCAGGAGCTTATTGCTTTCACTCTTAGAAAGTGTACGTATCAATACTTAGCCCAGGTGACCTAGCATTTTGGAAGAACAATATAACATATTACAATGAAAAGTTTACATTTTCCCCATAATTTATTAACATATTGACTGATTAAATCCCTTTCCCATACCATTTTGTTCAAGATACCACACACACCATGCTCTCAACCTTTATGCCTTCTTATGTTTCACACGTTCTTTTACCCAAACTGGCCCTCCTAACATAACTGATGTTGCATGTTTAAACTTTACCTAGTCAAACTAAGATGACATGGTTGTTGAAACAATTCATTGATGGAAATGTTTTACAAAGTGAAGTTACAATTTGGGTATAATTTTGATAAAGTAGAATAGGAAATTCATGTTTAAAATCCTGTGAATGGGAACTCTATGCATGAGAAAAGGTAAAACTGAAACTTAACTCCTCCAGAGACAGACAGAGAGAAAGAAGTAGAAAGAGAGAAGCAATGCACTAGACTCTGAAACTATTATAAAGTCCATTATGAACTCAGTTTGGCATCAGCACAATGACTGCAGTTATAAAATGACCTCAGTGACTTTTATTTTTAAAAATGTTATTAAAATCACTCCAGCTTCATTGCCACTAACTCTACTTCAGAGTTCAGTGGTACAATTCACACACATTTTTTGAGTTATATTTTACTCAGTGACAAAATGTTTTTCAAACTGGCCTTTTCCTTTTAATTACACTTGCAAGGTGATACAAAGGGAGTCATGCAGAACTCCTTGCATTTCTCTTATCAGTCATAACTCGCTTGGGGATACAGTTAAATGCCCATTTCCCCCAACGGATGATAACTCTTCCTCCATATATGTAGTATTCTGGTGGGCCTTTTTAAATCCAGAACTCAACGTGCAGAACTGCTGAACACAGTGGAGTCCTGAAATGCACATTTGTGGCATGAAAACTCATTGTAAACTTTATAATGTTAATAAATTGTTTCATAAATAATTAAGGCGGACCTTGAAAAATCCAGAAAGTAACTTGATTGCTCAAGCTTGGTTAGTTTCTGATGGATATTAGCCCAATCAGTTGACATGAGTTGTTACAAATATCGAGAAATAGAATTTTTTTTTTTTCCTGTAGAAGGAATCACACATGTCTGTCAGTTTACATCAGATAAAGGAAGTATGGAGATTAAATGGAAGAGTATTTTATGAAATCTTTTGTTTCTGTTGAAAACCAAGTCAAGAGCTCATATCACTATTTTAATTTAAAATGAAAAGGGTGAGTATACTTAAGCTGTTACAGATGAACAGGACTCATTTGAATCTCCTGTGTTCATTTAGTGATGAATATAAGATATTCTCCGTGATGGGAGAGGCTGAATGACCCTGAAGATTTCATTCATTCAACAAGCATCTGTTGATTACTTATTAGGTGCTGGCCATACAGAAATGACAATGGCATGATCCCCAATATACGCTGCTCATGTTGGTTAGGCTTTCAATGTTTTACATTATTTGTGGGTTAAATTCTAAGTTAGTGAACTTACAGAACTAATCAAGTGTAAAAATAAAGCAGTGTGTTTAGCCAGGACTTTGTAATATAAACACTAGAGTAGAATAGTGGTTTCAGTAGATATGCCTTCCTCTAAATTCACTCATCACTTGCACTGGGTGGATTTTTTTCTTTGCTGAGCCTCGTCTGACAGCTGCATAAGTTTCCTCTGGCTTCTCTCTTTTAATCAAGGGTTTTTTTGCAGGAGCCTTCATTCTCCACATAACAACTGGGTGCCGGGGCCCAGCAGGACTCTGAATTCGGATGATCTTGGTTGAGGCAATGTAAGACATTTTCACTGTTTGCACTACAGCATTCATTAAATTTTTGGCTGCTTGGATCAGGGAGGTGACACTGTCCAACTGTAGAAAAAAACCAAAAAACGAACTATTATTCAGAGAATGTAGTCAGGAATTTAAAGAGATTTAATGTTACAGAAAATGAAATGTGCCACTTTGTTTTTATCCCAGAAACGAATGAGTTATTCCTCATTTTATACACCTACGTAAATTATCACATCAATCTATTTTTAATCATTTATCTAGTCATCTGATGCATAAGTAGTTCCATATTCTATTTTCTAAGATGATAGCTTAGATTTTTTTTCTTGGTTTTCAGTGAAATCAATTCTGTACCTTCTATATCATACCATAAGAACCAGATGGTCACTGCTTTCTTTGTAATGGATCTCCATACTTCCAGGGTTAATGTTCACCCCTTTTGTAAGAAATGACTGTCTACAGTAAAAGCTATATCATATATAAGTAATTTAATAAGACAACAACTGAAAAATCTTCTCAGGGAATTCACAGTCTACGATAAATATCATACACACATATGCATATACACATGCACGTATACCACTCATTTTCATGAATATTTCCCAAATAATTCCACCTACAAGAGTCTCTTTTTTAAAAACGTAATTCTTGCACCTATCAGGCAGTGTATTAAAACAGATCTTTTCAGTCAAAGTTGGTTTAAATTCCAGATCTGCCTGCCATTTAGTAACATAAACAAATCATTTAACTGTTTTCTCCTAGTTTCCTCAGATATAAAATAGGAAATGAGTACTTACTGAAGTTAAATAACATGTGTAAAGAGCCTAGTAGACTGCCACATAGTTGTTGTTAAATATTTCCTTTGTTTCTTGGGAAGGCTGACAAATTGCTTAATTATAAAGATACACCAATGAAATTACTAAAAGACACCTTTTCCCACATGATTCTATTTTGTAATTGTTGTTATGTTTTCTGGGTTGTTCACTAAAACCATCTCAGGGCAAAATGAGGTGATAGTCCTAGAATCTTGCAAAATACTTTAGAGCTAAGCCCAGTTGGTTCATTTTTATATAACTAATGCCTCTTCCATTATTTTAGTTTGGCAGATTGTCACCCACAGCCAACTCACACAGGAAGATGTGCTTCCACTGTCACCTGGCTGTGATGTGTGCTGTCAGGGTGAGGCTCAAACACTGCCTCTGTAGTTACTGAAATCCATCAGCAGCTGACTGGCCTGAGTACTCTACTCAGTTTGCAGTTTGAGGAATCTCATCTCACACACAGAATAAATGAGCGAAGGAAAGTGGTAAGCTCAGGTTATGTGCCTGGGGCAGTGGCCTAGCTGGCTGCTTCCTCGGTGAAAAATTTAATTAGCCCCATTATATGCCAACCCTGAAATCCTTAAAAAGGTAACACCAAAAAATATGTAATTTGAAAGGCAGTAATACTTGAAAACTACACATCTTTGAGTCTTTTTACTTACTGAAGCCAGAAATGTAAAATCTTTGTGTCAGGAATGACAAATTTTTTTACAAACATTAAACAGGATTTCATGAAGCACTCACACGTATTTCACAGAACACTCAGAACTTCTGAATCTGTACACAACTTAAAAAAAAAAGACAGACTTTGAATAGAATAACACACTTTGTAATTAATGTTACGCTGTGGACAAACTGCACGCTAAAATCTGCTGTTTAATAATTAGCAATTTTCATTAAAGACCTCCTAGAGCTAGTTAGATTCTGAAAGTCGTTTCCAATCTCACTGTAGTGAGAAGAAAGTTTTTCTAAGTGATGAATTAACCTGAATAGTATTGAGGATCCTTGGTAATCTCTTTCAAACATGAAACTATTTGGTGTATTCTGAGGGCTCTGTGCTGCCATTAAGTCTTCAGGAGAAGGTCCTAGAGACCTGCTGTCATTCAAGATTTCACCAGGGCCTCTGACCTTCCCGCCCTAAAACTTACATTCTCTTCTCCTTTTGACTCTGTAATCTTGTCATGTATAGATTGTATTTATTTTATTTGCTTTTGAAGCAAACGAACCCACCCATACAAGTGGGTTTTATACATAAACCTATAGTCTTGAAAGGAGGTTTAAGTTAAATTCATGACTTAAAATGTGGAAATTGACTTGTCTTCTTTCCTCACTGAATCAGCAAAGCCCTGTCTGTGCCATTGTGGTTTCTTATTCTGGCCTCTGACAAATCTTTTTATTTAAAAATCCTAAATGACTGTAGTAGGACTTCTCTAGTAGACTGAAGAAAACCACAGGACAAATTATCCCTCTAGGAGAGCATGAAAACTAGTTTTGCAGACAGATTAGGACAATTGCTGCAAGAATACTGTTATTTCATGAGGAAAGCTTGTAAGACATTCTATGAGGATCTTTGAGGTCCAAGAGCTATATGCCCTAAGAGGCCTGACTTTTTGCTATTAGCCAAATCACAGGCCACACAAGCAAGGGGCACAGACAAGCCAAGCAAATGGTAGGGAATTTTGTTTGAGGCCTAAGCAGTGCCTCAGGCCTACTCATAGAGAATAACTGCACAATTTCATGTCTCCAAAAAGTATTGTAAGTCCTCTTACCAGGCTTAGTTTAATGAAAAATCCTCCAAGGGAAGAATTCAAAAGAATTCCCTTTGTGGAAACAAAGCATATTTGAGTAGGCTAATGTACCACTTTGGGATCTCTGTGTTCAATTTCTTGAACAAAGTTTTCTGAATTTCACAAGTGTACCTGTGCAAGCGAGAATGTTATTTTACTCTAAAGGCCTGGTAGAGTAAACCAATCAGACTATAAAACTCAGGTCCAAAAATTCTCTTACCATTACAAATCACTTTCATCAACTGAAAAGGCTTCTACGTAAATGTAACTTGAAATGTTTGCCATAAAACGAGCTATTTTTCCTAACATCTGGTAACAATCCTCTCTGATTTGGATGAAGAGTTCTTGATCAGGGTATCAACTGAGAAATGAAATGGCTTCTAAGGCCCTGAAACCTCCTAAGGTTATATGTAAATATTTGTATGCAAGTACATATAAGCAGCTTCCTGTTGCCTTCTTTCCATAAAAGTGGATGAGGTTAAAAAAAAAAAGATCTTGATCCAAATTAAAGGCCTGTGATCTATATAAACTGAAAGTCTGTTCTCCTACCCTAGTAAATAGGAATATAGCCGTTCTTCTTATGGTAGTGACTCGTGCTTATTCTTACAATACTGATGTGGTTTCAAAATAACTGAACTTATGGGTCTATTAATGTCACAATAAGATCTTCAATACTGTCTATGTTCAAAAGTAAATCGGACATAGTTCATAAGTTCTGCCTCTTTTTTTTTGAGGACCTACATGAATCTAGAGATGATGCCCAGTGTTAGCTCTAACTGCAAGATGTATTTTGCAAATAATCCAAATTAAGACCATCTAAATAGAGTCCTTCTCAATATTATCATTTGACAGATCTTAGTTCATTTTATGGTAATGTCTCTTTTGTGCTTTGTGGTATGTAATCTGTGATTTCAGTTAAGCTACAGTACAAATCTGTCCAGTTCTAAGAATGTTTTCAGACAAAAGGCTTGGTCCTAGTTAGACATGTGTCTGCAAGCCTTTGCTGTGGAAAAGGATTAGAACAACAATAAAAGGTATGCTGTTTTTCCTCATAAAATGTCAAAATTTTGTTCATGTATACATAAAATGGCTGGATCTTTTTACAAAACCCGAAGTTAAATACCTGTGATAAAAGTCCTCAACAACTACATCAGAGTGGAATGTTTGCTGGCAAATCGTTGTTCAAATCTTACTGTAATTATTGATAGTTAAGAGGAATATCCAAGAAAGACATGCTAATTATTCCTTCTTTTAATTTTGTAAGTTCCTCATCTACGTTATATCAGAACACCAGAATGTCTTGTACTATACTACTATAACTCTCCACATTCTGGGTACAAGACCTTTGTCAGAAATGTGTTTTGCATGAGGTTGTTAACTCCCACTGATGTAGATCCCATACCCTTGCACCTGGGCTGTCACCTGGGGAAAGCATAGATAGCTCCCCAACCCCTGTGTGAACTGCCATGGCAGCTACAGTTGCTGGGATTCCTGTGGAGAGAAAAGCCTGGTGTTGCCTGGAGAAATATATTTCCTGTGCTATAGCCTTCTAGGTAAACTGGTGACAAGGTAGCCTATGATATTCCTGTAAGTCTCAATGTTTACCTGAACTTAAAGACCCCTGGCGGATGTAGCACCTGCACAAAGGTAGTACTTGAAAGGCAAATGTGTGCGGTTTGGCTCCAAGTATAATAACAGCTTATAATAATTGCTAATATCTATTGTGTGCCTCCTATGTGTTGCCGCTGTTCTAAACAGTTGACATAAATTAACTCACAGCAATCCTATGAGGTAAGTGCTATTATTATCTCCATTTTAAAGATGAGGAAACAAAGGAACTAGGTTTGGTAGCTATCTCAAGGTGACACAGCTGTTAAATGGTAGAGTTGGAATTGGAGCCAAGGCAGTGTTGTTCAAGTACCTGGTACTTTTACCCATTAAACAACACTGCCTCTCAGTAATATGTCACTTCCAATGTGTATTTATTTTCAGATATTGTATAGTTGAAGAAATTGTACCAACATTAATACAATGTCTAAAATTTTAAAAAAATGCCTATTCAGTAACTGTTTTTAGAAAGGTTATAGAATTTTTGTATGCATGTTGGTACTAAGAAAAATGAGGGTATCTTACTTGCCAATGTATTTTGTTAGGATGATAGTTGGATAATGTTTATGCTCCATTATTTTCCAAGCAGCATGTTTTTGAAATAGTAAATAGAAATAGTCATCCTCATAAGCCCCAAACAGTTTGAAGACTTTCAGATTAAAGATATTTTCTAACAAAACCTTTAAAAATTTTAAAATGTAGATCTCAGTAAACATATCAATAAGGCAAAGATAAACCATAAATAAATCATATTATAGTTTCTAGGACATGGAATTGTATAACATTTACTTCATCTTTAAAATGTGTCATACTCTAAATACAAAAAGAACTTTTTTTTTCTGATTCTCAAACAAAATTAAATAAATTTGTTTGCCTTGGTTTTGCAGTAGAAATGAGGATTTTGTCCCCAGACCCTGGAGTTTCTCGTTAACCTGTACTTAGTTTTAAAATTCTCAGTTAAAGTATTTGGAAATAAGGTTAACATAGGTAATGTTAAAGGGCATTACATATGTGTGTTGGTAGATAACAAGTGACAGCTTAAATATTTCTTAAAAGTAAACACTGTTATAATCTTTCTAACTTATGATTGATCTAATAATGGTAGTTGTACACCATAGGAAATATTTAAATACACATTTGTTGGCAAAAATACATCATCTAGGGCTTCCCTGGTGGCGCGGTGGTTGAGAGTCCGCCTGCCGACGCCGGGGACACGGGTTCGTGCCCCGGGCCGGGC
>NW_006795282.1:131385-146316 GCF_000442215.2 Lipotes vexillifer | reverse complement strand
TCCCCCGGTCCGGAAAGATCCCACGTGCCGCGGAGCGGCTGGGCCCGTGAGCCATGGCCTCTGAGCCTGCGCGTCCGGAGCCCGTGCTCCGCAGAGGGAGAGGCCACAACAGTGAGAGGCCCGCGTACCGCAAAAAAAAAAAAATACATCATCTAATTCAACATATTTTTAGTATCCACCCTGAACTTTTCTTGAGGACCTAATTTTATCCAAATACGTGCTTAAAACATCCTTTTGTTTCTGAACAGATTTTTAGAAGAATGGCCTGTATTGAAAACATTCTCCTTTTTATGTTGCATTCAAAAATGTTAGAGAGCCAGGCTGGCTTAATGGGAAAATCAAATAAGGGGCTTTGTTAAGGCTAGGCAAAATGGAGTTATACATACATATTGAAATTGTCAAGCTTATAATTAAATTGAGAAGGTGGCGCCTTCTTTGAATATGAAGAGTTATTCCAGTGGGCCACTGATAGGATTCATCTTGTAAATTTGTCCTTTGCCAGCTCTCCATCAGATCATGACAACAGAAAAGGACAACTTAAGTTGAAAGGGGGAAAATCAATGTATGGAATAACTAAAGAAATTTAACACTGCTGAAAGGGCCATACATGAAGTGAAATATGACATTTATTCAGTTGTAATATATTGTCCCGTCAAAAAGCATTTTCAGATCTTATTGTTTTCTAAAGCACATCTTCCAGGCCAAAAACATTTTATGTCATCTTAAAAGGAAATAATAAAAAACATAACACCAATTCAGGTGGCTACTCGGAATGCTTTTTAATTCTATTTGAAATGGCCTATTTTGGAAATACTATTGGTAATGTTAGTGATTAGCTATCCTATAGTCATGTTGACTTAAATGCAAATGATTAGCTGAAGAACTAATTTTCTATAACAGTTATACCCCAGCTACTAGTTACACAGATTCTTTACTAAGTAGTGCTAGCAGGAGGGGCTGGGTTTGGCATGGTTCTCTGACCTTCTGTGTTTCAGCCTGTGCCGTTCTTCTCTCCAGCATCAGGCAGCACTCTGAGTTCTGCCCTTTTCACAGACATCTACTGATAATACTCAACCTGACATCTTAATGACCTTGCAAGGACTCTGTGCTGAGAGTAAGAAAGCACCGTTGTTGGTCCTGGATCGTACACTCATCTCTTGCATGACCACAGGTAAGGAAAAACTAGGTTGTGTGAAGCTAAAAATCCAAATAGCGTCCGTTCTCCAATCCGTGTAAGGACTTCCATTTCATAGACCTTTTCACATTCCTCAGTACTATTTTTCAACCTGTCTTGATGATCATCATTCTACCATTTTAACCCCTCTAGTTGCAGTAGTAAACATTTCTTAGTTTGCTTCTGTCTGCTACAACCAACCAGTAGAAGACAGATGTCCATGTTCCCAGCACTGATCCATAGGTTACTCTCACTTAGAGAATCCCCTCATTGGCCAGATGGGTTTCTAGATAAATTGGTGGCCACCAAGCTGAAGCTGACAGACAATGCTTTTGTGTCTTTAGCCAATTATTGCACCCATTCTACCCAAACACTATTTCAAACTTCCACTCTAATCAAACCTTTGTCACCTCACATTCTCACTTGTTCTGCAGATTACTTCACTTAAAATATAAACCAAACAAGAAAGCAAGCAGACAACAAAATAGTAACAAAAACAGAAGCAGCAAAATGAAACTGCCTGAACTTGTCCTTAATTCTTGTCCATTTTTATTAAAATGAAAGTTATCTCTTTTTCTCTCTATAAATGATACTTCTAATTATACCCTAGATTCTATTCCCTCTCGCCTTCTTGGAGATTTTGCACAATTACTAATTATTTTCTACCAATGCATCTTCATTCTATTCCTTTCTTTTGGCTTTTTCACTGTGGTATTTGTTTATTTTTTATATTTTTATTGAAGTATAGTTGATTTACAATGTTAGTTTCAGGTGTACAACACAGTGATATAGATCATAATACATTTAAAGCTTTTACAAAATATTGGCTATATTCCCTGTGCTGTACATTATTACATACTGTATCTTATTTATTCATACATAGCAGTTTGTATCTCTTAATCCCATACCCCTATCTTGTGTCTCCCCACTGTTAATCACTAGTTTATTCTCTATATCTGTGAGTCTGTTTCTGTTTTGCTATACTGACATTTGTTGTATTTTTAGATTCCACATATAAGTGAAAAAATACAGTGTTTGTCTTTCTCTGTCTGACTGACTTCACTAAGCATAATATGGTACAGGTCCATCCATGTTATTGCAAATGGCAAAATCTCATTCTTTTTTATGGCTGAGTAATGTTCTGTTTTCCACACACACACACACACACACACACACACACACACACACACACCCCACATCTACTTTATCCATTTATCTTTTGATAGATGTTTAGTTGCTTCCATATCTTGGCTACTGTAAATAATGCTGCTATGAACATAGGGCTGCATATATCTTTTCAAATTAATGTTTTCATTTTCTTTGGATATATATCCAGGAGTGGAACTGCTGGATCATGTGGTAGTTCTATTTTTAATTTTTTGAGGAGCCTCCATACTGTTTTCCACAAACCAATGTACATTCCCAATAACACTGAACTAGGGTTCTCATTCTCTACATACTCACCAACATTTATCATTTCTTGTCTTTTTGATGGTAGCCATTCTGACTGGTGTGAGGTGATATCTCATTGTGGTCTTGATTTGCATTTCGCTGATGATTAGAAATGTTGAGCATCTTTTCATGTGCCTCTTTGCCATTGGTATATCTTCTTTGTAAAATGTCTGTTCAGATCTTCTGCCCATTTTTTAATATGGATTATTTTTTGGATACTGAGCTGTATGAGATGTTTATTTGTTTTGGAAATTAACCTCTTATATGACATATCATTTGCAGATATCTTCTCCAATTCAGTTGGTTGTGTTTTCATTTTATTGTTGGCTTCTTTTACTGTGCAAAAGTTTTTAAGTTTGATTAGGTCCCATTTGTTTATTTTTGCTTTTGTTTATCTTGCCTGAGGACACAGACCAAAAAAATACGTCTAAGACTTATGTCAAAAAGTATACTGCCTATGTCTTATTTTAGGAGTTTTACGGTTTCAGGTCTTATGTTAGGTCTTTAATCCATTTTGAATTTATTTCTGTATATGGTGTGAGAAAATGTTATAATTCCGTACTTTAAAAATTTTTTTATTTTATATTGAAATATAGTTGATTTACAATGTTGTTTCAGGTGTACAGCAAAGTGATTCAGTTATACATATATGTATATCTTTTTCAGATTCTTTTCCCATATAGGTTATTACAGAGTATTGAGTAGAGTTCCCTGTGCTATACAGTAGGTCCTCGTTGATTATTTATTTTATATATAGTAGTGTGCATATATTAATCCCAACCTCCTAATTTATCCCTCCCCACCACCTTTCCCCTTTGGTAACCATAAGTTTGTTTTCTAAGTCTGTGGGTCTGTTTCTGTTTTTGCAATTTCATTCTTTTACATGTAGCTGTCCAGTTTTCCCAGCACCACTTCTTGAAGACACTTTCTTTCCCTGTTGTATATTTTTGCCTCCTTTGTCATAGATTAATTGACCATAAGTTCATGAGTTTATTTTTGGGCTTTCTATTCTGTTCCATTGATCTCTGTGTGTTTTTGTGCCAGTACTGCACTGTTTTGACTGCTGTAGCTTTGTAGTATAGTCTGAAGTCAGGAAGCATGATAACTTGCAGCTTTCTTCTTTTGTCTCAAGATTGTTTTGGCTATTTGAGGTCTTTTGTAGTTCCAAATAAATTTCAGGAGTATTTGTTCTAGCTCTGTGCAAAATGTTGTGGGTATTTTGATAGGGATTGTATTAAATCTGTAGATTGCTTTGGGTAGTATGGATATTTTTAACAATATTCATTTTTCAAATTCATAAACATGGGATCATTCCATTTATTTATATCATCTTCAGTTTCTTTCATCAATGTCTTATAGTTTTCAGAATATAGATCTTTCACCTCTTTGGTTAAATTTATTCCTAAGTATTTTATACTTTTTTATGTGATTGTAAATGGGATTGTTTTCTTGACTTCTCTTTCTGCTAGCTCATTATTTGTATATAGAAAGTCAACAATTTCTGTATTAATCTTGTATCCTACAACTTTACTGAAATCATTTTATTTGTTCTAACAGCTTTTTGGTGGAGCCTCTAGGGTTTTCTATATATCATGTCACCTGCAAATAGTGACGCTTTTACTTCTTCCCTTCCAATTTGGATGCCTTTTATTTCTTTTCTTCTCTGACTGCTGTGGCCAGGACTACAATACTGTGTTGAATAAAAGTGGTGATAGTATGCATCCTTGTCTTGTTCCTGATCTTAGAGGAAATGCTTTCAGGTTTTCACCACTTAGTATAGCATTAGCTGTGGGTTTGTCATAAATGCCCTTTATTATGTTGAGGTATGTTCACTCTCTACCCACTTTGTGGAGAGTTTTTAACATGAATTGATGTAGAATTTTGTCAAAAGCTTTTAATGCATCATGTGATTTTTTTATGGTTCCTTTTGTTAAGGTGGTATATCACACTGATTTGTGGATATTGAACCATCCGTGCATCCTTAGAATAAATCCCCCTTGATCATGATGTATGATCCTTTTAATATATTGTTGGATTTGATTTGCTAATATTTTCTTGAGGATTTTTGCATTATGTTCATCAGTGATACTGGCCTGTAATTTTCTTTTTAGTGATATCTTTGTCTGATTTTGATATCAAGCTAATGTTGTCCTCATAGAATGAGTTTGAAAGCATTCTTTCCTCTACAAGTTTTTGGAATGGTTTGAGAAAGATAGGTGTTAACTCTTCTCTAAAAGTTTGGTAGAATTCACTTGTAAAACCGTATGGTCCTGGACTTTTGTTTGTTGGGATTTTCTTTTCTTTTCTTTTCTTTTTTTTTTTTTTTTACTGATTCCATTTCATTACTGATAATTGCTGTGTTCATGCTTTCTATTTCTTCCTGATTCAGTCTTGTGAGACTGCACATGTCTAGGAATTTGTTTCTTCTAGGTTGTCCATTTTATTGGCATATAGTTGTTCTTAGTGATCTCATGGTCTTCTGTTTTTCTGTGGTGTTGGTCATAACTTCTCCTTTTCCATTTCTCATTTTACTGATTTGGGACCTCACTCTATTTTTCTTGATGAGTCTGACTAAAGGTTTACCAATTTTGTTTATGTTTTAAAGAATCAGCTCTTAGTTTCATTGATCTTTTTATTTTTTATACTAGTCTCTATTTCATTTATTTCTCCTCTGAGCTTCATGATTTCTTTACTTCTACCACCTTTGGGTTTTGTTTTTTCTTCTTTTTCTTGTTCCTTTAGTTGTAAGGTTAGTTTTTTTATTGGAGACTTTTCTTGTTTCCTGAATTGGTCTTATATCACTATAAAATTTCTTCTTAGAACTGCTTTTGCTGCATCCCATAGATTTTGTATCATTGTGTTTTGCTTTTATTTCTCTCCAGGTATTTTTTGATCTCTTCTTTGATTTCTTCAGTGATCCATTGGTTGTTTAGTAGCATATTGTTTAGCCTCCCCATGTTTGTGTTTTTTGCAGTCTTTTTTTTTTCTTGTTGTTGATTTCTAGTCTCATAGAGCTTTGGTTGGAAAAGATGCTTGATATGATTTCAATTTTCTTAAAATCTTTTTGGGATATAGGGCTAGAGTTGGAGGGGCTGGAGCCTGAGGCAGGTGCACACTGTGGTTTCTCCTATGCTCAATAGCCATCACAGCCCTATTGGGGTTGGGAGTGAGACCCAAGGAGCTGGAGCTGACGCCCTGAGAGAGCTGGGTTTCTCCTGGGTGTGGTGGCAGTCTCTGACTTGGTTTCAGATGTGGCCAGAGCCTAGGGGCTTGAGGCTACACTTCTGTGCTTGTTTCACTTTTCCCTGTGTGTATTCCTTGGCTGGAGACTGGATCATGTTTGGAGAGGTTGATGCCACACCACTGAGCTGCCCCCCCCCCCCAAGTGGGCAAGAGACACATGCTCCTTGATGGTGGTTTCTGCCTGGAGCTATCATTGCTCCCTCCAAAGTGTGTGCAGGGACAGATGAGAGAGTTGGGAGTAGCTGCCTCTGCCCTGATCAGAGGCAGGGCCGGGGTCTGAGCTGCCTCCATTCTCTCCAAGTTTGTGCACTCTTGTTGGCAATGGTTGCCTTGCATTAGTGGGGAGCAGCACTGAAGCAAGAGGGTCTGGAGTAGGAACCTGGTGTAGGCTGAGGGGCACAGAGCCCCAGGCAGTTTTAAATTTGCTGCCTCTGTGCTGTGACTGAGAATAAGCAAGTCTGTGTGTGTATTCTTCAAGAGTAGAGTCTTGGTTTCTTACAGCCCTCCAGTAATCCCCACCAGTTTTCAAACCAGCTAAGGGGGCTCATCTTGCCAGTGTCAAATCCCAGTAATATGTGGCTTGAACCATGTTTTCCCCTGGGAAGATCCCCTAGTCTGTGATATCCCTCCTCTTCTTTGTCCCCCACTAGGGATGTGTGTCTCAACCAGATCACTTCTCCTCCCTTCCTACCAGGACTCCATGTGGATCTTTCTTTATAGCTTTGGTTGTAGAAGAGCAGTTCTACTAGGCCCCAGGTTGATTTCATCAAGAGTTGCTGTACATGTAGTTTTAATGTGTTTTTGAGGGGAGGTGAGCCCAGTACCCTCCTACTCCTCCACCTTGATCTCTCTCCTCCTTCACTGTAGTATTTAAATGTTCATGAAACCCTATCTTAAAATATAGCCAGACTTTTTGGAAGGTTTTCTATACTCCCTGACAATATTTTCTTCACTTCTCACTTATTCTCAAGCAGTCAAACTCTTAGTACTTTTTCCCTTTTTTCTACCAGATACTGATAGATATATACACATATTAAATATATATGGTTTAATAAAAATATCTAACATTACATATGTGTTAAACATACAACACATGTTAAGTAATTTAATGTGTAATCTTGTATATTTGGTTTCTTTCAATCATTTCATTTATAAGATCAATTCTCATCCTGCTATACTCTTCCATTACATAGTTTATTTAGCCATTTTTCTGTTGATGGACTTTTACATATTTTGGGGCTATTATGAGTAGCAATTTATAAATATTCTGGCATGTATATTTTGGTGAACAAGTATATGAAATTTTGTTGGGTAGATACCTGAGAGTGCAATTGCAGAGTCATAAAAATGCATATCCACAGATTTCCAAAGTGCTGTTGCAAATTTACACTCCCACCAGCAATATATGAGAGTTCCGATTGCAACACATGTTCACCTATGCCTTTTTCCCCATCTTTTTCACATTAGCCATTTTGTCAGGTTTATATTTAAGATTCTAATTGGCACTTCCCTGATAACTAATGAAGCTGAGCATATTCTTATATGTTTATACTAACCTGCATCTAGAGACCTTGCAGAATGCTCTTAATAAATAATTCTTAAATATTTTTCCAGATTTTTGGATTTTCTTAGTATACAAAGCATGTCATCTATGAATACTGACAATTATATTTCTTCTTTTTTATTTTCTCTTTTTTTCCCTTATTACACTAGGTAGAAATACCAGTACAGAAGTGGTGATACCAGGTATTATTTTATTTATCTTCCATCCCAGAGAATGTTTGTTTTCAATATTTAAGCATTGATTTCTTAGTTACCTCATGGACTAGATACTTATTTTTTTGAATTTCCTGGTAAGAGAGGATTTACTAGTTTTCTTCTTATTTTCTACCTAAAATACTATTGTAATTAGAGAACATGCTCTGAATGATTTAAAAAATGTACTATTTGTTGAGGCTTTCTTTATGACCCAACATGTGGTCAAATTTGGTATGTGTCAGGAATACAGGAAAGTAAACTTTAGTATTGTTATATCAGATAGTTTCCTTAAGCCTCTTCTCAGTCAAGCCCATGCCCAGCCCAGGTTTCAGGCAACAACTGATCTTTGTATCACGATAGATTAGAGATGCATACAAATGAAATTCTACAGCATGTATTTTTGTGTGTTTGTTTTACAAATACAATGCTGAGGGAAAGCAAGCTTCACCCATGTTACTGCATGTATCAGTAGTTTATTATGTTTATTGTTGAGGGGTATTAAATTTTATATGTATACCAAAACTTACTAATCCAATCATCTGTTGACTAGCATTTTTAAAATAATTTTTATTATTATGAAAAAAGATGCTATGGCCATACTTACTTATACAATTATTTTGTAGTATGTTTTTATTTATAAGAAACTATCAAAATGTTGACCAAAGTTATGTTACCATTTTAAATTACCACCAGCAATAATATTAAATTATAATTACTCTACATCCTAGGCCATATTTGGTTTTTTTGATCTTTTTAAATTTTAGACATTCTAGTGAGTATGAACTGAAATGTTACTGTGGCTTTTCTCTGTTAATGATGTTGAGGATATATTAGAATACTTAATGAATATTCACACATCTTCTTTATCTGTTAAATATTTTGCTTCATTTTTTAGATTACCATCTTTCTAAGTTTTCTTTATACATTCTGGATACAAGTCCTTTGTATATTTTCTTCCAGTCTGATTTTTCTTTTCATGTTCTTGTCTGAGTCTCTTGAGAAGTGCAAGTTTTTAAATTTGATGAAATATTTATCAACGATTTTCTTTTATGATTTAGATGTTTGAAGTTTTAGATTTATGTTTAAGGCTAGGGCCAACGTTGTATTGATTTCTGTTTATGGAGTGATGTACAGTACATTTATCTCTTATTGATAACCCACCAGTTTTCAAGCACCATTCGGTGAAAATACTACTTTCCTTTGAATTATGTTGGACTCACTGTCAAAATTAAATTGATCATCATATGTGGCTGAGTCCATTTCTGGACTTTGAATTCTGTTCCATTTCTATGTTTTTCTTTATCTTAACTACTATAGAACTTTATGTTTGGAAGTAAAATATATTGAATATAAACTTGTTCTTTTGATTATTTTAGGTCATTTGAATTGCTATATGATTTATAAAAATGATTAGTTTGGTAAGTAAGTCCTACAAAATGCCTACTGGGATATTGATGGGGATTATGTTTAGTATATGGATCAAGCTGGATAGAAATGACAATTTAGAAACACTGACTCTCAACCTATGAAGAGAGTTTGTCATTTTCGGTTTAAACATCTTGCATATATGACAATAGATTTTTCCCTATTAATTATTTTTTGATGCTACTGTAAAGGTTATTTTGAAAATATCGTTCTCCAATTTTTCATTGCTGACATATAATGGATTTTTGTTAGTTTTTTGTATTTTGGTCTTGTTTCTTGCAACATTTCTACAGTCCACAAATTGTCTCTAGGAAGAAATCTGGAGTTGATGTAGGGCTCACCTTGTTTGTTTTCCTTCTCTCAGAGATTATGGTCTTCTGATATTTATTGACCAGTATTTGAAAATAGTTCTAATATATATCTCATTCAGTGTTGTGGTTTCTCAGGTTATGTTTACAACTATCATATTATTCATTGTTTCATTTTACATATTTTCATATTATTATTTTCTTCTTTCTTGTTTTGGGAGGCTAATGAAATATTTTACATTATTCCTTTTTTACTCCCTAGTACCTCCTCAGTTGTATATACATTTAGACTACTTTTGATTTGGCTCCTCTGAAGATAAAAACATGCTTCTTTGATTTACGAAGGTTTAAAGTATTACTTATACCACACTTCTGTAATGCTAGAATCATAGAAAATTTGAATTCCACCTACTCATTTCAATTTTTACAATATTGTCTGTCAGGCATTCTGAATTTCAATTCTAAACAAACATTGTAAACTCAATAGGGAAACTGTAGTATCACTTTGTACAGTAAAATTACCTTGGACTCGCCATTCTCCTTCACCCATAACATTTAGTCAATCACCAAGGTCCGTTAGTATAGAAGGAAGGTATTGACAGGATTAAGCTAAACTATTACTACCTTAGAGCAGGTCATTATCTAACTTACTTAGAGCCCCAGAACAAACATATTGCAGTTATCCATTTTGCTCCCCTCTGGTCCATTCTCTACATTAAAACTAAAAATGATCTTAAAAAAAAAACCAACAAAAAAACCATTTCTTTTACAGTACACTGATGGACTTTCATTAGACTTTTATCTTCATTCTAAGCTTTTGCTGCAGATCCCAAAGCCTTAAATTATCTTGTCTCTTCCTGCTTTAACCAACTTTATTTATTGCTTTTACATTATGAGGTCCAGCCATACAATGAAACTAAACTAACTAAAATATTTTAAATATGCCACATATTTCTCCTCACCTCCAAGCCTTTTCACAAGGGAACTCTTCTTCCCTTAGGTGTTACATTAATATCACTTTCTCAGAGAAGCATTCCATGATACCTAGACTAGGCTGGAACACCTTTCTATATGTTGTTATAGCAATTTATATTTCATCTAACATTAGAGTCAGGATAAGGCAATGAGGTCCATGTAGAAAAGATAATACTCTCATTTTCACCCTAATTGTTTGACACAGGTTACAGGAAATATTAGACACAAAAATAATTTGAAATATTTATGAGTCCCTGTGTCTTTCATCACAAGAAACTTGAGGAGGAAGTTTGGAGCACAATGATCCAAACCCTATGGGATGCAGCAAAAGTATTTCTAAGAGGGAAGTTCATAGCAATGCAATCTTAACTCAAGAAACAAGAAAAATCTCAAATAAACCATCTAACCTTACACCTAAAGCAACTAGAGAAAGAAGAACAAACAAAACCCAAAAAATTAAGTTAGCAGAAGAAAAGAAATCAATCAATCATAAAGGTTAGAGCAGAAATAAGTGAACTAGAGACGAACAATAGAAAAGATCAGTGAAAGTAAAAGCTGGTTCTTTGACAAGATAAAATTGATAAACCTTTAGCCAGATTCATCAAGAAAAAAAGGGAGAGGGCTCAAATCAATAAAATTAAAAAGGAAAAAGGAAAAGTTACAAGCAACTCTATGCCAATAATATGGACAACCTGGAAGAAATGGACAACTTCATAGAGACTGAGCCACGAAAAAATCACAAGTACTGAAACTGTAATTAAAAAGCTCCCAACAAGCAAAAGTCCAGGACCTGATGGCTTCTCAGGTGAATTCTATCAAATATTTAGAGCAGAATTAACACCTATCCTTCTGAAGCTATTCTGAAGAATTGCAGAGGAAGGAACACTCCGAGGCCAACATCACCCTGATACCAAAACCAGACAATGATACCACAAAAACAGAAAATTACAGGCCAATATCACTGATGAACATAGACGCAAAAATCTTCAACAAAAATACTAGCAATCCGAATCCAACATGATCAAGTGGGATTTACCCCAGGGATGCAAGGATTTTCAGTCTCTGCAAATCAATAAATGTGATACACGTCAGCAAATTGAAGAATAAAAACCATATGATCATCTTAATAGACGCAGAAAAAGTTTTTGACAAAATTCAACACATAAAAACTCTCCAGAAAGTGAGCACAGTGGGAATATACCTCAACACAATAAAGGCCATATATGACAGACCTACAGCTAACATCATCCTCAGTGAAAAGCTCAAAGCATTTCCTCAAAGATCAGGAACAAGACAAGGATGTCCACTGTCACCAGTTTTATTCTACATAGTCTTGGAAGTCCTAGCAATGGCAATCAGAGAAGAAAAAGAAAAAGAATTCAAATTGGGAAAGAAGAAGTAAAACTGTCACTGTTTGCAGAAGACATGATACTATACACAGAAAATTCTGAAGATATTACCAGAAAACTACTAGAGGTCATCAATGAATCTGGTAAAGTTGCAGGATATGAAATTAATAAACAGAAATCTGTTGCACTTCTATACACTGACAACAAGAGATCAGAAAGAGAAATTAAGGAAATAATCCCATTTACCACTGCATCAAAAGGAGTAACATACCTAGGAATAAACCTACCTAAGGAGGCAAAAGACCTGTACACAGAAAACTGTAAGATACTGATGAAAGAAATCAAAGATGACACAAACAGATGGAACGATATACCATGTTCTTGGATTGGAAGAATCAACATGGTGAAAATGACTATACCCAAGGCAATCTGCAGATTCAGTGCAATTCCTATCAAATCACCAATGACATTTTTCACAGAACTAGAACAAAAAAATTCACAATTTGTATGCAAACACAAAAGACCCCGAATAGCCAAAGCAATCTTGAGAAAGAAAAACAGAGCTGGAGGAAGCAGGCTCCCTGACTTCAGACTGCTACAGTAATCAAGACAGACAGTATGGTACTGGCACAAAAACAGAAATATAGATCAATGGAACAGAGATAAACCCACGTACCTATGGTCACCTAATCTATGACAAAGGAGGCAAGAATATATACAATAGAGAAAAGACAGCCTCTTAAATAAATGGTGCTGGGAAAACTGGACAGCAAATGTTAAAAAAAAAATGGAATTAGAACATTCTGTAACACCATACACAAATATAAACTCAAAATGGATTAAAGACCTAAATTAAGACTGGATGCTATAAAACTCTTAGCAGAAAACATAGGCAGCACACTCTCTATCATAAATTGCAGCAATATCTGTTTGGATCTGTCTCCTAGAGTAGTGGAAATAAAAACAAAAATAAACAAATGGGACCTAATTGAAATTAAAAGCTTTTGCACAGCAAAGGAAACCATAAACAACATGAAAAGACAGCCCACATAATGGGAGAAACTATTTGCAAATGATGCGACCGACAGGGGCTTAATCTCCAAAATGTACAAACAGCTCATACAGCTCAATATTAGAAAAACAAATAGCCCAATCAAAAAATGGGCGGATCTAAACAGACATTTCTCCAAAGAAGACATACAGATGGCCAAGAGGCACATGAAAAGATGCTCAGCATCGCTAATTATTAGAGAAATGCAAATCAAAACTACAATGAGATATCACCTCACACCAGCCAAAATGGCCATCATCGAAAAGTCTACAAACAATAGCTGGAGAGGGTGTGGAGAAAAGGGAACCACCCTACTGTTGATGGGAATATAAACTGGTACAACCACAGTGGAGAACAGTATGGAGGTTCCTTAAAAAACTAAAAATAGAGCTAACATATCATACAGCAATCCCACACCTGGGCATATATCCCTAGAAAAACATGGTTCAAAAGGATACATACACCCTGATGTGCATTACAGTGCTGTTTACAATAGCCAAGATGTGGAAACAACCTAAATGTCCATCAATAGATGAATGGGTAAAGAAGACATAGTATGTATATACAATGGAATATTACTCAGCCATAAAAAAGAATGAAGTAATGCCATTTACAGCAACGTGGATGGACCTGGAGATTATCATACCAAGTGAAGGAAGTAAGTCAGACAGAGAAAGACAAATATCACATGATATCGCTTATATGCGGAATCCAAAAAAAAAATTGATACAAATGAACTTATTTACAAAACAGAAACAGACTCACAGACTTAAGAGAATGAACTTATGGTTACCCCAGGGGGAATGGTGGGGAGAGATAGACTGGGAGTTTGGGATTGGCATGTACACACTGCTATATTTAAAACAGATAACCAATAAGGATGTACTGCATAGCACAGGAAACTCTGCTCAATATTCTGTAATAACCTCAATTGGAAAAGAATGGATACATGTATATATATATAACTGAATCACTTTGCTGTATACCTGAAACTAATACAACATTGTTAATCAACTATATTCCAATATAAAATAAAAATTTTAAAAATTATTTGAAATATTTATATACATTATAGAACTATAAGTACAGAAACCATATATAAAATATTTTCAAAGATAGGCATGATTTCAATTCTTCTATTCTTCCCCCAAACAATATTTCCCAGACATTCCACCGCCAAGGGCCATAAAACAAACTTTTCTGTTGTCTAGAAATGGCATTCTTGATTAAATGATGCTTTTCATTATTTGGCAGAAAATTCCAAATTCCTACATTTAGATAAAGATCACTCAGTGATTTAAATGTAGTATCAATAAGGTATGTCTAATAGCCTAACAATAAAATCATTTTTGTAGTATATAACCTATTATATTTGAGTCTCAACTCACCACATCCTAGATATGCAGTCGGGGAAGAAATTAATTAGCTTCCCTGAGCTTCTGTTTCCTTTCAGGGTTGGTTGTTAAGATTAAGTGTGATACTTAGGTAGGGCTCTACACATATATGTACACATGCACATAATGAAGCTATGATTTTTACAAATCTAAGGACAAATTCTACCTACGTTTTCAAAGCCAGGAACAGCACAAGAACATTTCTTGAGAATAAGGTGCAAGAGCAAGTACTAAGACTCTTTCTCATCCCAGCACACACACACACAGAGATGTCTCAAATTAGCATGAAGCCAGTTCTGCTCATCACAGTTCTTTTAGTGAGTGTATCAGTCAGGGTCCAGTGACGAAGATATAAACTATTTCAGGTGTTTCAAACATGGAATTTAACACAGAAAATTGATTACTGTGAGGCAGCCCTCAATTTGCCATCAGCATGAAATATTACCATTCCTAGTACTGAATGAAATGGAAAAGATGAAGCTATGACAAGCAGCTAAAACACCAAAAGTGGATGACTGCCTGCCAATAGGATGCCAATTGTTCCCACTGGTTAAACCTAGCTAAAAAGCAGTAGTCAAAAAAATCTTGGGTAGAGAAAGGTTCTGGGAGCAAAAGTGACCGTGACTAGCAAAATAAGATTTTTGCCCGAGCTAGCACATCCCCTCAGTTTCAGTGTGTCATGCTTTCATTCATAAAATCTCACAGAACTTAGAAAGTTCATGTCTTTGCTCTATTAAATCAAAATAAATGCTTACACAAAATCAAGTGGTTCTTTTCCTACCTCTATTCTTAGTAAAAAAAA
>NW_006795282.1:126629-131190 GCF_000442215.2 Lipotes vexillifer | reverse complement strand
AAATATATATATATATATATATATATATATATATATATATATATGAGGGAATACTGGCTTTACATACTTAACGATCTTTAAGATGCTGTCAAACACACCTATGCTTCTTTAGAAAATTTTGCTATTTTGTTGGGAAAATAGAGGCTATGGGAATAAGGGAGTACATAAATGAACTCTAAATTATTATATAGATAAGCATATACATTTTATATATTTATATACAGGACGTGGTTTTCCGACAGTAAAATGTCACCTTCCCTGTTTTGAACTACATCTGAAATTCCACCTCATGTTACAAATTTCCTTTCCAACCTAGATTTTCCAGAGTCTTTGATGATTTGACCATGGTTTAAACAGAACTCTATAAAATACAGCATTAGTCTCTATTTTAAAATTAAAAACTGAATTTCATAATTATCTATAAAATAAGAGCTATACTGAAACCATGACTCGCTTTAGATAACTGCCAGTTTTCTGGACTCTTGTGTACCTTTTTAATATCGTACGCTTCCTGTGATCTCACTTAAGTGGTAGATCTGGGTGCGACTCCAGCCTCATGCCCGCTATGTCCTACAGACATTACAGTCATGTTCTGTATCAGTGGTTTGAATCTAGGATAGGAAGCAGCAGCATTAACTCATACCATTATTGCTTCATCCACACACTGGAAGGAAAGGGCGGCAGGTAACAAGACAGAGCAGTGCTTCAGAAATTATTCCAGGGAAAGCCTGGAGCAACATAATGCTGTTATCTCAAATGTGAAGCATGGAATATGTCAGGTGTAAAAACCGTACCTCGAGGAAAACAAAGTGTTTTGAAAAGTGACTGTCTTCTATTTATTTGAGACTCACAAACTTTGTATCTGAGTAAACATCAGAGGTTAGAAAAGCATCCACATTGGGGAAATACTAAAATGTTCTGTTCTGGAATTTAGTCTCTTTTCAAACCAGAACTCTCTCTCGTCTTGCCTAGAATGTCTTATAAAACAGAAAACCCTCTTCCAGAGTCTTTCTATAGATAATCACAGCTGTCTCTTAGTTGAGGAGATGAGATTCAAAGGCATTTCAGAGCAGCTGGTTGTTTCCTCCCAGCTGCTTGGAAAATGGGAAACTTTATTGGCAGCAAGCCCCAACCCTAAAGCAGTAGATATCTAAACTAGCTCTCAGGCACTGGAATTCAGCAGGCAACCAGCAGAAGCATGAAGGCATGAGTGTTTTTTAATAACTGTGATCTTAGCTTTTGTGTGAATTTAAAGAATAAAGCCCACAGGGTTGGTAGTTTACTGTATAGGTGTGCAGGTATGTGTGGGGAGAGGGGAGGAAGGAAGGAGAGCCAGGTGGTTAGGAATATGGACTCTGGAGACAAACTACTTAAATCCAAACAAGTTCTTTCTCTAGGCCTCAGTTTTCTCCTCTGTAGAATGGAAAACCAACATCTACCTCGTAGGATTGCCATGCGGACAGATTAAGGATATAGCACAATGCACCATATATACACTGATTCACTATCATTATTGTATTACTAAGGTTTTGAAAACAACAACATTCCATTCCCACTGGTTATTGCAAAAAGTAAAAGAATGAGGAAGGGGGAAGTTGTAATAGTGACCCCTATTTTGTAAACTTGTGTCAAGACCATATGCTTTAAAATAGTATCTATAATCCTAATAACAACCCTATGGGGTAGGTGTTATTTTTCCCATTTATCAGATAAGGTATCTAAGAACTATGACTCAGAGAATTTCAATGCCTTGTCTCTGGTAAGAGGTTTTGGGATTAAGCCCAGATCTCTATAACTCCAAATCCCCTGCTCGCTCAACCATCTTGTGCTGCTACGCTCTCAAGAAAAATAAATATTTTGTAATTTAGTGAAAAGTCTAGTTTGGGACTGTTTTGCTCTGGCTGAGACCTCCCAACCCACTCTTCTTGTTCTCCCTCAAATATGTTGCACTGAGGTATTCCTCCTTTTTATCTGGGGAGTCTTTTTCTTTTAAGCCCTGAACATTTAACTCTGTTAGTGATCTCCAGTTTCTCTGAATGGCACTCCCCAGTCTAACTCTTGTACTCCAGAACTGTGTGCCACATGTGATTGCTCATAATTTTCCTACTGCATCTTAATCAAGAGAATGATTGATTTTTCTGATAAAAATTGTTTGAATTTATAGGTAAATATTTTTGTAGAACATGATTTTTGACTGTTTATTACATGCCTAACAGTGGGCTGAGTGTTGTGTGTATGTGTGAATGTTTACCACTTCAGATGCCTAGGGTTTTCTCTTCTCTTTTTAATCTCACTATTCAACTTGAACATCTACACGTCCAGGAAATACAACAATGTAATGACAATAACAGAGTGGTCACAAAGAAAGAAGAGGGTTGTCCTCTAGTTGAAAGCTTTTAACCCAGGGTTCAGACATACTGGTGCATTTCAATTACTTGTGCCATGTGTCACAGGGTCCACAATCTGTTGGTAATAATAATAGTTCAAATACTGAAATTGGGGAATGATTTACTGTTTTCCCATAAGTTAGAGTGGCTTCAAGGTTATCCCTCTAATTATATCCTTTCACTCACTTGCATTCTGATATACTTCTTGGAGTGAAAAAGAAAACTAAAACTAGTTTCCTAATAATTAAGCTAGAAGCCCACTTTATCAATACAGTGTTCAGTGAAGTGTGTCTGCTCATAAGAAATATGCTCTGCATATGAACGCACGTCATGGCAGCAAAACAAAAACGAAGGGTTACTGTTCTCTGGGAACTGGAGGCTGAGACTAAACATTATTTCCCTTCAAAGGTGTTCCCCATAACACCAATATGAAATAAATAATACAGTCACCTTCTAAGATTCAAGGTCTAATTTACTTTTAATAATCTCTGTTTTATACATTTCATAAGTATTCAATTCATGTTGCTTCATATTCCACAGTGTCTTCTGTGGTGGACACTAGCAGCTGAGTACCCAATAGTCATTTCCCCTTAAGAATTAGTCATTCTTCCTTAATAACTAAATTTCTGCCTGATTTTATCCAGGCAGGAATTTACCCAACATTGAGAGAGGAAACATTGGTCTATGACCCTTTACAAATGATTGGTCTAAGGGTGTTTTATGTGACCCAATCCTGAACAACTGGGTAGGGGAAAATCTCCTGGGCGTGATGCTGGGAAAGATATTTTTGTAATAAAAAATCATGTCATATAAAGAGAAAGCTCGTTATTTTACTTCTTAAAAAGTAGTTGTGTAAAAACATGAAGTTTACAGCCGCTGCATTCATACTGAAATTATAAGGGAACATTATAATTTAATGTTATAATTTAAATTATAAGAGATGACGGTAGAGGGAAATATGGAAAGAATCTAACTTTAATGATATTATTAAATATTGGAGCAACCACTATCTGGGCTTCTTGTTATGGTTTAAACCACTGACAGTAAATTTTGTTACTTGCAATTAAAATCATTCTTCTCTCAAATCCTATTACCACTTCTGTAAGCCCAGCCCAAAATATTCAGAGGAAGATGATGCCATCATTTTCCTAGCTGGTATTCCACATCCCAAACATCATGGAAACATTGGTTGCAGCTATTTCCCTCCAGCACTATTCGTTCAAGAACATACAGAAACTTTACTATGGGTTTCATACTATGAGTACTCGGTTTTGCACTCACTTCTTATTTTTCTCCCGGGTCATATCTTTACTTAAGCATGACCATTGCATTTGCTATTGCTCGCCTACACCTAGTTCATTCTGCCTCACAATTTGAATCACAAACTATTTTACCTATGAAACCACACCACACTCACCTAATTCATATCTATTTCCACCTCTAAAATCCAGGTTTTAAAGCAAAGTAATCGATTATTTCAATGAAAACAGTGTCTGTAGGTATGGAACCAATCAGCATGATATTGAGATCTTGTTCGACAATCTGAGAAAGAAATAAGAAACAGACAGAGAAGTCTCTGAAAAAAGGATAGGATAAACTTCTGGGAGAATGGAAAGAGGTCAAGGCACAAATGTTGTTGCATTGAAGACCAACGGCAAGCTCCCTTAGGAGTGAAAGACCTTAGGTACAAGGAGGTCAGACTTTTCACCTTAGATAAACATTGATTGGGGACCTATAAAAGACAGTCACTCCTTTTAGGAAGCCGTGTGGCTTTTTAAAGCAGAAACTGGGGCCTAGCATTGCAGAACTGGAGATTTCACCACCTAATAGAACCGCAACATCACTGAGAGAAAAGGGACTGCTAAGTAGAAAAGTAGCAATGCCGGAAGAGTTACACTTGTTTTTGAACACATATAAATACACCTGTACACTCCCATAAGCAGCTGGAGTCACAAGGGCTTTACAATGCAGTGAAATTTGAGTTACTCCTGTTAGTATAACCCTATACAACATTTGGGTTATTAAGGCCTAGAAAATTTTGGGCTATAACACTAATCTTTTGTCCTATCTTTGAACATATCCAATTCGTCAATAAAATCTACCATTCAAAGGAAGAATAAAGTACTTGTTTTGCAAGGAGCTGATAAAATGCATTTTGCTAGGCTCTCTTTCCC
>NW_006795282.1:120191-125753 GCF_000442215.2 Lipotes vexillifer | reverse complement strand
CTTTCCCTTCAGGATTCTCAGGGATGGAGCTACCAATTCCATGAAGATAATTTGTACTAACTTACATTTGTATTTTCTTTACTTCACAGTTCCACCTATCATGTCACGTTTCTGAATTGTACTCTTTTAAGCTATCTGGTAATTATGTATGATTGTGTTGACTTATTTGAATTAAGCAGAAAAAGTGATAAGGTAACTTATCCTGTACTAGAACTTTGGCAAATTAAAAATGCTTGTCTTTCATTTTACAGAATTCTTATTCCAACTTTTATAGCGTTTAAGGAAAGTCTCCCTTAACAATGGTATGACAATGCAGCTCAAGTAATGATAAAATTACTTCATGCTAACATTTCATACTTTTTAATTATTTTGTCCTCCTAATTCACCAAAGTGTCTGGGTGTATCTTAAGGTCATAGGCAACATCCATTTCAATTTGTGGAAAAACCTTTGAGCTGAATATAGAAGCCTAGGGATATCTCAAGTGGGTAAACTTTTATGGGTAATGATACAACAAATTTATAGCTCAGCCTTCATGAATGCATATTTTATCAGAACTGACAAAGAAGTGAGGTGGTCTGTGGAACAGACAGTCAAGAGTTTAGATGATGAAGTTTTACAACAGCATGGAAAATAAAGTATCAATTCGACTTTTTTGCCCAGATACCTGATATACATTGGCCCCAGGCTATACAGTTTATTGTCCAAAATGTTCATTCACCAGGAGAGACAAATGACTATTTCCAGTTGTCTTGTAACAACAGTAAAACTTTGTTTAGGGAGTTGACAATTGGATTTAGAAGAGAGACTACTCTGGTTGTTCAAATCTAGATTCAGTAATAGGTAAATGTTGATTAGTAGTCTCAATTTATTTAAATAAGCTCTTAGTATCTGGGATTAATGCAGTTAGAGTACAGATGTGTACTCTTTGTACTCTTTGATATTTCCAGACAATGGTCAAACAACTGTTTCAAATATATACAAATCATGAAGCCAAAACTTATTTATGAAACAATAAAGTAGCTGTTGTTTTAACATTATGAAAGTGTCTAAATCCAGAGATTCTTGATGCCATCAAGCTATCTTGACTTCCCTGCTGCATTTATTTGGGTCAAAAGAAGTATGCATAATTTCTTGGACATATATCTATGACTTCCATTAACACTCATACACTGAAGCATTCCACATCTCTATCTTCAACCTGACATTTCTTTGGGATTCTGTTATCATATTTCCAGTTACTTCTTGGATATTTACACATGGATGTGCTCTAAGAACCTCAAATGCAATCCACTCCTAAATCCCTATATTCTCACTAGGTTGATCAGCACAATGGTTAACAGTGATTAAAAACATATTTTTCAGAAGCAAATGACCCATGCTCAAAACTTGTCTCTGCCACTTATTAACTGAGTGATCTTGGATGATTTAATCTCTGTGAACCTCAGTTTTCTCATCTGAAAAGGCACAATAAATTATATCTAATTAAGTTTACATGACAAATACATTATAAATTATATATATATATGTATATTAAACCATTGGGAGCGTAGCTGGCAGATATTATGCAATATATGTAAATGTTTAACTACTATTACGATGGCCTCCAAATCTGTGCCTATTCTACTCATAGTCACCAAAGTGTATTCATTCTATCTCCTAAATCTCTCTTAAATCTAAACCCCCATTTTCGACTTTACATCCACTTTATTAATTTGAGTCAATGTCCCTTTTATGTGAACCATTGAAATAGCCTCCCATTATTCTCTTAGAATTGTCTCCCTTCTTTTAATGCACCCTCCAAATGGTACATAAAAGAATTAACTTTCTATAATGTAATTCTGATCATTACATTTCTGTTTAACAAACTTCAGTGTAGCACAAATAACCATAAAGTCATAAGTACCGAGCATGTCGTATTCTCAAATGACTTTGCCACCTTATTTGCCACCAATCCAACTATTCATAGTTCCTTTCTCATAGCATACAATGAAAACCATGCCACCTTGCCTTTGTGGATGTTTGCCTCTATTTCAAGAATTCTTTCTTGAATTGATATTTATTTTTCAAGGCTCAGCTGGATTATTCCAATAATTCCCCAGTGAGATGGTCACGATTTCCCCTACTCCATTTTCCCCTTTCAGATAGAGACCAACATTAGTTTCTCTGTGCTCCCTATTTTACTTTGCACATACTTCTATAGTAGCACTTACCACAATGAACTGCTGTTTACTTTCATTGATCTTCACTGTGGAAAACAGAGATGCAAAACTAAAAATGTGGGATAAACCAAACTCTAATTTTATTTGGTTGTTGGCCCACATTAAGTGGTGATTACATTTTTTGTTAAAAATCCTAGAGAGATGGCTATCATTTTCTTTGATTTTGTGGATCTAGTAAATCATGACACTTTGCAAGCATGTCTGCCACACAAGAACAATCAAAATAAGGAGTTGAAGAGAAATGCCCATTAGTCAAATCAGGTTCAGATTTACTGTCCTATATCCAAAAATTGAAAACAAAAACAAAACATATTAACAGGCTCTTCTGATGTTGCCTTAATACAAACCAAGAACATTTAAAAGAATGGAGGCGGCTGAATAAAATACTCCATCAAGGAAAAAAAAAAAAAAAAAGAGAGATTTTTAAGGTGAACAATGGTTCTGAGCAGTCTCAGTAAGAATGCTATAGTTGAGGTGACAGTTATCTCTGGATTGAGTGTGAAAAATCAATAACCCTCTGAACTTAGTTGAATGTTGTATTCTGCAGTGCTTGACTCCATTAAAACTGGAATCTTAATGCTCCGTTCTACTTTCCTAACATTGATACTTAAATATGCTTCTTAAACTACCCTATCCAAAACACATGAGTAATCTATATGTAATGTAATGGCACCAGGAAGAGAATACACAATTTCTTTTCTGCCAAATTTGTTTCTCCCTGCTATGTCAGAGAGATGATGCAAAATATCACTGATGTCGTGACTTGACTGGTCACATTTACAACCTTGACACTGTTTATTGGAATTAAGTAGGCAGTAACATTGGTTGGAGGCTCAAAGGGGTTGGTAAAGACTTAACAGGAAGAAGTCTGATTTATAAACTTTCTCATCTATGGATTTTCAAGAGAACTTTAATGTTCTAACCTTTGTGGCAGTGTCCAATTTATCCAATAAACTGTCCAATAAACAGTTCTTGAGAGGTTTGTGAGGTCTTGCTGCGACTATCCCCCCAGGGCTCAACACAGAGAGCAGACAGAAAAACCCATCTCCCAGTCTTTCCCTGGAAGAGGTCTATTTGCATACTGTAAAAGCTGCTGCCTAAGGGCCAGCCTTCTAATTCAGCACACATGTAGGAGCTCATTGCCCTCCTTCCCAGAGACTGGGGAGGCCAATGGGTGCCAGTTCCACATTCTCCATCTGGCTCACTCCAGGTCGCTGGAGTCTCCCTGGAGGGAGCTTATAAACATGTGTGGCATCGCAGCTTTTGCAGTTGCCACCCAGAGGATGGACCCCTTGACTGCCTGGCTCTGGTGAACCGTGGAGCTTGTATTCCCAGGCCACACAGGACTGTTGCAAACCAAGGAACGGTTCTTAACCACCTATTACCTACCCCCTCTTCCTCCCAGGGCTCAGTGCAGAGGGAACAGACAGAAATTCCCATACCCAGTCTTTCCCTTAAGAAGGCCTAATTGCATACCTTAAAAGCTGCTTCCTGAGGGTTAGACTTTTAATTTAGCACCTACGGGCTGAATATGATCTTCCCCAGAGACCAAGGCAGCAAGCAGACACCGTCTCCATCTTCTGCCTGTAACCTCTACAAATCGCTGATATCTCCCTAGAAGGGGTTTGTGCTCAGGCCTGGCAACATGGCTTTTGCAGGTGACACTCTGGGGACACACCCCGGGATCGCCAGGCTCTCACTGGCTTGTGTTTGCCTGTTCCACACAAGAGCAGCAGACAGTTTTTAACCAGCTATCTCTCCCCGACCCCCACCCCTTGGGGGCTCAGAGGGAACTGAGAGGAACTCTCATCTCTTAGTCTTCACATGAAAGAAGTCTATTTGAATAATTTAAAAGCTGCTGCCTTAGTGTCTGGCTTCCAATCAACCTGCATCTAAGTGTAGAGTGTGATCCTCTCCTTTGGTACACTGACAAATCTTGGTACAACTTAAATCTTGGGAGCCACTAAGAACAAAAAGGTGGCTTTAACAAACAAAAAGGTTTGTTTTTAAAATGACAGTCTCTTCACAAAAAGGTTATAAGAAAACTAGACAGCCACGTGCAAGAGAATGAAACTAGACTACCATCTTACACCATCCACAAAAATTAACTCAAAATGGATGAAGACTTGAATATAAGACCTTGAAGACATAAACTCTTAGAAGAAAAGGAGGTAAACTCCTTGACAATGGTTTTGGCAAGGATTTTTTTTTTGATTTGACAAAAAAAGTAAAGGCAGTAAAAGCACAAATCAACAAATGAGACTACATCCATCTAAAAAGCTTCTGTACATTTAAAGAAACCATCAGAAAATGAAAAGTCAATGTATAGAATGGGAGAAAATATTTGCAAATCATACATTTGACAAGGGGTTACTATGTAAAATATATAAGGAACTCATGCAACTCAATAGCAAAAAAGCAAAACAATACAATAAAAAATTGACAGGAAAAAACGAATAGATATTTTGCCAACCAAGACATAAAAATGGCCAACAGGTACATGAAAAGGTAATCAACATCACTAATCATCACGGAAATGCAAATCAAAACCACAATAAAATATTAGAGTGGCTCCTAATCAAAAAAACAAGAGATAATAGTCATCGGCAGGGATATAAAGAAAAGGGATCCCTTGTGCACTGTTGGAAGTTTAAATTAGTTCAGCCACTATGGAAAACAGTATAGAGGTTTCTTAAAACTTAAATAACTATTGTATGATCCGTAAATCCAACTTCTGGGTATACATCCAAAGGAAATTAAAACAGGATATCAAAGACAAGTCTGCACTCCCATGTTCACTGAAGCATTATTCACAATTGCCAAGATATGGAAACAACCTAAGTGTCCATCAACAGATAAATGATTAAAGTAGTAGTAGTATATATACGATGGAATACTATTCAGCCATGAGAAAGAAGGAAATCCTGACATTTATGTCAACATGAATGAACCTTGAAGGTATTATGCTAAGTGAAATAAGCCAGACAAAAAGAGGAATACTGCATGGTATTGCTTATATTTAGAATAAAAAAAAAAAAGTCAAATTCATAGAAACAGTAGAAAAGTGGTTTCTAGGGGCTGGGAGGTAGGGGAAATAAGGAGAGGCTGATAAAAGGGTACAAACATTCAGGTATAAGATAAATAAGGTTAGTCTAAGAAAATAATATAAAAGGTAGTGACTGGGCTTCCCTGATGGCGCAGTGGTTGAGAGTCCGCTTGCTGATGCAGGGGACACGGGTTCGTGCCCCGGTCCGGGAGGATCCCACATGCCGCGGAGCGGCTGGGCCCGTGAGCCATGGCCGCTGGGCCTGCGCGTCCGGAGCCTGTGCTCCGCAACGGGAG
>NW_006795282.1:104082-119898 GCF_000442215.2 Lipotes vexillifer | reverse complement strand
GTTTGAAAAAAAAAAAAAAAAAAAAAAAAAAAAAAAAAAAAAAGGTAGTGACTATAGTTAATAACACTGTATTGTATAATTGAAATTTGCTAAGAGAGTAAAACTTAGATGTTTTCACCAAACAACAAAAGAATGTCAGATAGATGTGTTAATTAACTAAATGGAGGGAAATTCTTTTAAAATGTACATGTACAGTAAATCACCACGATGTACACTTTAAATATCTTATAACTTTTCATTACATATCAATAAAGCTAAAATCTAAAAAATGTTAAATACAGTCATAAGAGTGGGGCTCTGATCAGATAGAATTAGTAACTTAAGATCTCTCTCGGGGCTTCCCTGGTGGCTCAGTGGTGCAGGGTCCGCCTGCCGATGCAGGAGACACGGGTTCGTGCCCCGGTCCGGGAAGTTCCCACATGCCGCGGAGCGGCTGGGCCTGTGAGCCGTGGCCGTTGGGCCTGCGTGTCCGGAGCCTGTGCTCTGCAACGGGAGAGGCCACAACAGTGAGAGGCCCGCATACCGCAAAAAAAAAAAAAAAAAAAAAAAAAAAAGATCTCTCTCTTTCTCTCTTTCTCCCTCTCCCTCTCTCTCTCTCTCTTTCTACCATGTGAGAACATTGCAAGAAGGCAGCCATCTGCAAGCCAGGAAAAGAACACTCACCATGAACCAAATCAGCCAGCACTTTGATCTAAGACATCCCAGCCTCAAGAACTGTGAGAAAATAAATTTCTATTGTTTCAGCCACCCAGTCTATGGCATTTTGTTATGGCAGCCCTAGCAGACTAAGAAATTACACATGCCACTTATTCTCCTGATTTAGTAGAGATATTTGGAATATAATCCTATACTATACAGATATTTTACCCACTCCTAATTTACTGGAAACTACACCCTAGCCTAATGGAATTCTATGAGTTTGCATTATCCCCTAATGCTAGCCTCCCTGGTGTATCCCTTCTAAATTCTCAATGAACATATCAATTAACAAAACATCATCTATTTACATATATATTAGATTCTCAAACTATTATCATAGCACAGTTTGGTAATATAAACAAGCATGAATGTGCTAGAGTGTAATTATTTGATAAACTGGGTAACTGTACGATCCTTTCTGCTTTAGCAAGATTACAACAAAACACAATATGGTGGTGTTTGGGGCAAAAGCAACTTGAACACCAAAGCTTTTAATCTTGATCAATAAAGGGGGAAACATGAAATATCCAGGTAGGGAACTGTGTATTATTAAAGGAAAAATAAGTCAACTTGAATTGGGCAACAGATTTTTGTTGATTAAATAATGTATTTGTGTACCTACTAACTGATAAATTTAATAATTAATAGAATACTCCAACCAAAAGACAAGACATCCACTTCTAATTTGTATTGATAATTCAATTTCAGTTTGATGGAACTCAGTATTTCCTTTAGTGCATAAAAAGCATTTCTAACTCTGTAAGAAGGACCCTAAATAATCAATATGTTGTAAAAATTCATATGGACTACACTATTAAGCATGGAGTATAATTGTTCCTTGCACTTCTAAACCAAAATAAATTGTAAAAGACCTATTCAATATTATTTCATAATAGTAGGGAACTTAGCAGCTAGTTATTGAGAGGGAATATTATATTCGATGATATCTAGCCCCAGATTAGTCTAAAACATTAATAATCTAGAGTATGGTCATTTACAGCTCTTGGCCTCACCCTATCACAACAGAAAGCTAGCAAAACGTATTATTTTACTATGTCTTTTATATATTCATGACCAATATATACTATATTTTGTTAGGCAACCTATAATGCCCCTCTTACAACATATTGAGAAGAGATTAGATGAGACTTGGGGCAAATGCAAGAGTACTGAAATATTTATTCAGAAAATCTGAGGGTTCATTTTACTTACAGACCTTGGTTGTACACACATGGGTTTTTAGCAAAAACAGAATTTAGATGCATAGGCTTCTATGCATGCACTGCAACAAAATTTATCTGATTTAAGGATAACAGTCTATTTCAATCTTATACATGGCAAAATACTGGCATTTACGGATTCCCAATCAAATTTGGGGATTATAGCTTATTCAGAAATCAACTTGTAAAACTTGAAATGCTTTTCAAAAAGAAAGCAATATTATATACATGGTAGTAGTATGCTTTCTCAGACCGTCTACTAAATCTTTCTTATTTAACTCATGTTATATATAAAGTATTTAATCTATGGTTATCATGAATCCCAAAATAATAATTAGTATTTACTGATTCATTACAACAAAAATATTACATCTATTATCACATCTATTTCTGCAGATGAACCAAAAAAATTCAATGGGATATGTGAAATTGAAATTCCCATTTTATACTAGGTAAAGGAGGTTTATTACCTTTTCCAAGATCACAAGTCTAGTCTAAATAGCTAATATTTATACAGTTTAAATGCACAATAAACAGTACTTGTTATCTGCTAAGCATTATTAAAGAGCTTCCCTTGTATTTAAATAATTTAAAACCATCACTCCCAATTTTCAGTTTAATATCTTTATTGATTCTAATGTTTACCTCTCAAATATGATTGTGGCTTGTTCCACGTGCTTAAACCTAACCCTAAGATGTGTAGTCCTAAGATGTTCTGAAGATGTTGATGACTTGCAATAATGGGGAGAATGTAAGTGGGTAAAAGTCACATTTTTGGAAAAGTTCAACTCCTGTTTATGATTTATTTCAGGTGTTTCTGGGTCACTCCATTTTAACATGGAATGTTCATATCATGTAAATTCCTGCCCCAGAGCCTCCATCACTTGTTTTGTTTTATTTTACTGTTTGTTTAGATAGTACAGATGAAAAAAACCATATTAGATATAGGTGAATCTTTAAAAGTGTCAAAGGAGTAGTTTTTTTGTTTTTGTTTTTGTTTTTCTGTGGTACGCGGGCCTCTCACTGTTGTGGCCTCTCCCGTTGCGGAGCACAGGCTCTGGATGCGCAGGCTCAGCAGCCATGGCTCATGGGCCCAGCGCTCCACGGCATGTGGGATCTTCCCGGACTGGGGCATGAACCCGTGTCCCCTGCGTCGGCTGGCGGACTCTCAACCACTGCGCCACTAGGGAAGCCCCAAAGGAGTAGATTTTACCTAGATTTCAGAGAAGAACTCTATACTCATCTGTTCAGTTTTCATGAAAGCAAGCTGATCTTAAAATCATTAAAATAAAATTTAGAGCAGGATGAGGGACAGGCTCCCTGGTGGTGTGGAGAGCTGCTGGAGATACACGAGAGCTTGGGGATGATAGCAAGGAGACTGCCACTGTCAGAAGACACATCCCTACAAATCCATTTTTATTTTATTTTTTGTCTCTTTTCTCTTCTCCTTAATAATATGTCTTCCTATTGAAACTTCTTATAGAATGAGAGAATAAGAACTAAAAAGATATTTAGAACAGAGGAATTTTATATCATTAAACTAAAATAAATTATTCATTTACTTAAAGAATATTTAGATTTGAGAGACAGCAAAATATACTGGGTTAGGAGTGCAAGCTCTGGAGTCAAAAGGCCTAGATTTGAATCTTGGCTCTACCACATACTAATTGTGTCACTTCAGGGGCCAGATACTTAATTTTTGCCTCAGGTTTTAATTTGCAAAGTTGTGATAGCAATAACAGACATCTAATTTAGTTATTTTAAAGATTAAATAAAGTAATTCATGTAAAGAACTTAAAACACTCTGGCATATAGCAGGCCCCAGTAAGAGTTAACTATTGTCACTGTTGCTATTGGTAATAGTAATGTTATTTCTAAATATGCATTGTGTTCTAGATGCTAAGGTGATAGTTTTACACAGAGATCTATACAAATCACAACCACACAAATACTCTCCAATATTGCTGATGGGATACTCTAATGAGAAACAATACCATATTCTGATATGATGTAGGAAAAACAAAATCTCCAAATGACCTTACATCAGCGGTCCACAACCTTT
Organism: Lipotes vexillifer; assembly: GCF_000442215.2. NCBI lineage: Eukaryota > Metazoa > Chordata > Mammalia > Artiodactyla > Lipotidae > Lipotes > Lipotes vexillifer. The sequence continues at coordinate 115,917 of NW_006795282.1, read as the reverse complement.
CTGGCACCAGGGACCAGTTTCGTGGAAGACAATTTTTCCACAAGAGGTGGGTAGTGGTGATGGCTCAGGCGGTAATGTGAGCGACGGGGAGCGATGGGGGGGCGGCAGATGAAGCTTCGCTCGCTCGCCTGGCGCTCACCTCCTGCTGTGCGGCCCGGTTGCTAACAGGCGGCAGACCGGTAGTGGTCCGCCGCCACCCAGGGGTTGGGGACCCCTGCCTTACGTCAAAACCATTTGCTGCATGCAGCTAGCAGGGTGAATGGTAGAGTGGCAAAGTGGAACTTTCTATCAGGATTTCCATTTCCACAGGCTCTTGGACCCGCAGACATGAACATTATGGGGTCTCTGGAGGGTTTAGGCATCGTGGACAGGTCCCTACTTTTTGATTCCATTTCTTTAAAAAGCAGGAGAACCTCTTAACAAAGCATATGGGTGAACTTTAGAGTTAAAGAAGCCTGAGTTCCCCCCTTGGCTTTACCTTACAATAGGTTTGTGAACCTGAACAAATTATTAAACTTCTATGAGACACAGACCCAACATTTGTACAGTGGAGATGATAATACATACACACTAGGCAGATGAGAACTAAAAGAGATGATGTATATAAAACATAGTTGCTTATATATAATGAGGCTTTAGCAAGTTGGCTATTCTTGTATTATAATATCTAAACATTAAATTGGAAAATCAAGCACAAACTTACCTTTTTTTTTAAAAAAAAGCTAATATTTGTATATGTGTACATATGTATGTATTTTCATATTTAGGCAAAGGCCCTTGGTATATGTCCCCAGAGATCATGGCTAAAACAAAATCCTTTTTACTTGAGAAGCCCTTTAAATCTGAAAGGTTGGCAAGAGCAGATTCTTAAGTCCTCTTGGATGAATTAGTAGACCGTATTTCTCAGCTTTCAAATCACTTTTCCCAACATAGACCACAGTCCAAATATTTACACTGACCCCTCCAAAGTATAAGCAAACTGGGCTTGTACTGAAGCTTTGTTCATCACCTTCCCATTTCTTTTCAGCTCACTCCTAGGCACTTAATGCCATTAGGCAAAAGTATGCCACCGATGGCACTTCACTTGGCAGGGCTGGTGCTCCCAGGTGGAGAAGCAGATGTATAATGGACTTATTTGAAAATGCTACATTAGAGAAAGAACCCTACAAACAAAATTAGTGAGATAATGCCGAGGATTGCTCTTCCTTTTGTCCCATCATAATTTATCATCCAGAAAAAGGAACTGCCAGGTAAACCATGGAGGAGCACAATTAAAGGGGAAGGCAAAGTGAAGGAGTTTTGAGGTGGCAGACGTCCCCTGGATATTGTGCAGGGAGAGAGAATGCAAACTAAGGCATTCGGCTCATATGTCCGTGCATGTTAAGCCATTTAGCTGGTGTATGGAATGTTTCAGGTTGTCCCAGGGGTACAGACAAGGAATTAAATATTGACTCAGCAAGAGCTCAAATGAGAGGTCTAATTTAATTAAATAGTACAAAGGGGAGGCTTTTTTTCATAGACTCCAGTAATTGCTTAAAACTCAAAAGAGACTAAATAATGGTCAAAAAGGTAGAGTAACAACCAGGCAGATACATATAGTGAGACATAGGGAAGACATAAGCATAGAAATGAACAGAAGTTCAAAGGCTATTGTTAGCCCAATTGTGAAAAATGATTAGATGTTGTCATGACCATAAGTAATTAGTGCTGCCTTTAAAGTCTGGCATTGACACGTGCAGCAGCATGTTAGTTTTAATTTTACTTTAATGGCTGGCTATGTGCAGAAATGCATTAGGGTAATGCCCTTTCCTTGGACGGACTTGATTAAGAGCTCATGGAGAATAGGTGTAATACTTTTGAGCTCTAAAAGTGCTGTGTTTCAAGTTCCACTCCAGAAAGGGCAGTGTGTAAAGGACCATGAGGATGACTCTAGTGTACTCAGGGTTGGCTATTTCATAATACAATGTTGGAAATATGGGATAGCATTATATGAACAGGTGGAAGGATGAGGAAGGACTCTGATTTTATTTCTGTGACCCCAAAGCTACTATCACTGGACACTGGGGGTAGCGGAGCCCCTCCTAGATGAGAGAATGAAGGTGGCAGAGAGGAAGAAAGAGACAGATCTCCCTCATTGTACTTAAGCTCTCTGAGCCTTAGTTTCTCATTTTAAAATGGAAATAATAGTGGGACTTTCCTCAGAGCATTGTTTGTATATAAAATAATGAATATATGTGAGGGATTTAAAATATCTGGTCATTATTAAGAGCTCGATAAATGTTAGTTATCATTGTTGCTATCATTATTCTTCTTGTAATTATTACAGAAGTGAAAAATAAGCACCTTGTCCTAAAAAAGTGCCTCATCTGCTCACATTTTGAGATATGGACCCCGAATCTACTCAATTTTCCATTTTCACTAGAGCTTCAGTGCGCATCGCTGGGCAACTTAGTATTACTTATTTATGCTTTAGAATCAGAGGACTGGGTTTAAGTCTTGCCCTGATTCTTAACAGCTTCGTGGTCTTGGAGAAGTTGTTCGACCTCTTTAAGTTTCAGTTTCCGTATCTATAAAATAGCAATAAAACTTTCTGATAAAAACTATGAAAGCAACTGCATTTCAAATATTTAGGGCAATGCCTAGCATTAATGAGCGCTCAGTTTCATGTACATACACAGACATCCATATATTACATATATGGTTTACATATATGAGCTATACTCTCATTCACACACACACACGCACACACCACCATTTATTCCCTAAAATCTAGAGTCACAGAATTTTTTAGCTTGATGAGACCTAGTCATATGGTTCATTCTCTCTGTCCTCGTCAGTCTCTGTTTCTATCTCTGTCTTTCTCTCATTCTCATTCACATTCATTCATTCACACACACACACACATACACACACACACACACACACACATGCTATGCAGGGAAAATGTTTAGGGGTTTATACTTTTACACTATTTCTTAATCCAGACATGCCTTTCCTGATTTATTATTTATCTAGCATTTATTAAATTATCTGACATTTTAGAGCAATTCATAATTTCAGCTCAGTTTCATAGACCTTTTCTTCTCTCCACCTAAGCAAATTCTTCCCATTTTTTTTATTATTTAGCTCAAACTTCCTGTGAAGTTCTTCAGGCTATACAAAACAGAGTGCTTTCTTTGCTGCAGATCTTGGTCATTTATTGCTTAAAACGTATTTGTTTATTAATTTTGTGCTACTCTTAAGCATTTCTGTAACATATTGACTTAATGTCCTCTGCCCAACATCTTAAAATCCCATGCTATCAGAAATGTTGGTCTTGCCAAAACGATTCCCCTGAAATTTGGGGTGGCTTAAGTTCTACTCTGTGTTACAACTGAATAATTCTGAACATATGACATTTGCATAAACATTCTAATGTTGAATAAAAATATTTCTGTGCCCAATCTTTCTTAAAGTCTAAGAGTTAAATGTCTCCATTTGCATTGGCAACAAGTAGACTACAGTCCAAATGTCTATCTGAAGATCGTTTATCTTATGCTGAATGCAGTCAAGGATAGCCCAAGCTGTACTTTGTACAATGCTTCCAATACTCATCAGCCTTGCATGGACCAAACTCTAACCTTGACTCAGAAGCAAAGATAATTATTCTTCCTCAAAGCCCTTATCAAATGCCACTGCTAAAAAAGGGATGGGCAATAAGCAGTCTTACGATATGCAGAGGAATTATCTCACTAAAAGGAGAACGTTTTCCTAGGCTTCTCCTTAAATGTAATTTGAAATAAACATTTATAACTAGATGAAACACATCAAAAAATAATATCACTTCATGAAAACTTATCATTTGCCCACATTAGCTAATACTATGACTACTACTACTACTACTATTACTGCCACCAGTTAATATTTAACGAGCACCTGCTATATGCCAAACACTATGCTAAGACCTTACATGCAGTATTTTATTTCCCTCCTGGAAGGTGTTTATCAGCCAGTGAGCAACATTTCTAGCCTTTCGTTTCCTAGTACAGAGATGTTGGAGGTCTCACAGTGAGATTTGAGAAAGTACATAAACCCTTTTTCTGATTAACTATGTAAGTAAAAGCTCCCTAACAACTTGTATCAATCTTAAAAGTGATCAAAAAGTAAAAACTTTGTTGTTTTAAATCACTGAGAATTGGGAACCATTTGTTATGACAGCAGAATCTAACCTAAATTGACTAACTCAGGGTTGTTGCCTACAAAACCTTTCTTTAACTTTCTTTTTTCCATTATAGATATTCTTTTCTATGCTATTTGATGAAGAACCTGAGTCTAGATTAAAAATGATTTATTTTTGTGCAAAGGGGAGTTAATCTGTACTCTACATCTGCTTGAAAGTATAAGTGAAGCTCCTAAAACATTCATAAAAAGATGTCAACTTTGTCACTAGCAATAATACCATGCATGTGTGCACGCACACACACACACACACAAAAGCACACACACATATACACAGTACTTGCTCAATGTCTGCAATGTATGAGTGATATCTAAACTGTATGCACCTTTTGGAATAAACACAGAGCTTTTTCATAAAATTCAACCATGAATTGTCTGTGACCCAGGCCTTGACCAGAAACTTTCTTGAGACATCTAATGTTGCAAAGAGATGACTTAATGCATTTGTTTCCCTTGGGGTGTCAGAGCATTATTTTTGTCATCAGCTACAACATCAGAGAGCAGCATTTCCAGACCATATTATCATAACTCCCTGATGAAAAGCCTTGACTAAATTGAGGTTTTATGTGGCAACTTTAGGTTTATTAAGGGTCAGTGTTACAAAACGTCTGTCTGAACATTTCTGTCTTTTACAGACACCTAGGTTAGGACATCATTCATTACATTATCAATTGTTACTCAAATAATAACCACATACACTACATTTCTTTTTAAATTTAAAGCCTGATAACCTTTTTCTCTCTAAAGAAATTTCTATGCTGCTTATCATCAAGCAATGAAAACTATATAATACAGTTACTTATTTAATTTCCAGTTTAATATACTCAACTAGAGCAATTTAGCCAAAAGCTTGGTAAAACACATGTCTTTGTTTTTTGAAAAAATATTCTTTAAAGTATGTTTTAAGTTTTAGTGTTGAATTCTTATATTTTTCTTGATTTATAAAACTGCTAAAACTTTTCAGAAGCATGAGGAATACAAATTCTATTTGTGAGTTAGCATTTCCTAAAATTAACTTTTCTTTTTTGCTGTTTTTTTTCCCAACTGAATTCCTTGAGAACAAGGATTGCTGGCTCATCTCCATATTGTTTCAGGGCAGCAAAGTGAGAATAAATATATGTTAGTGCAGAGTGACACAAAGAGCTCTGAAACCAGAGCCTGGATTCACATTTTCACTCTATCACTTACTAACCATATAACATTTGGCAAGTTTACAAGTTTACTTGTAGCACTGTTGAGAGGATAAGAGAATATATACAAATGTGTCAGTAAGAGTGGTGTATTCAGCAAATTCTCCTATCATCTTTTTTCTATATACAAAGAAATTGACAGTAAAGGACACAGTGATGCTATCATTTGTCTCTGGAGTAGGTACCTATGAAGAGAGCTTGAAAGGAATTTGTGCACGTGGTTTACTGAAGGGCTGTCCTCAGGAAAAGGGTAAGAAAGAAAGAAGAATAGGGTGGGTGAGGGTAAAGCTAAATAAGAACATTACTAGTATCAGCCAGAGGCCAGCTTTGGCCTGATTGCATAGGGGGCTGTGAAACTGCACAGCAGAGTTGATTCCATCTTGAGGCAAGGAACCTGGACTTTTGTATCCTCCTCTCAAGTCAGTCACTGGCTATAGGCTTCCAGGCATGCAGGGGTGGTGGTACATAACCAGACAGGGTGATTCCTGCTTGACTGAAAACAATTATCCAGAGAGGGGAGCAGCTGTGACATGTCAGCAGCCAGAACTTGCAGCAGCTGGAAGATGGGAAAACTACCAGGTAAAGGGATCTGGCAGGAGTAACAACATCAGTAGCAGCACTATTCCCTTAATTCTTATCTTCCCTTAGACCACTAGTTCTCAACCAGGGACAATTTTGCATTTGGCAGTGTCTGGAGACATTTTTGGTTATCACAACTGAGTGACAGGGTATGGGGTGGGCACTGGCATCTAGTGGGTAGAGTGCAGGGATACTGCTAAACATTTCACAATGCACAGGACAACCCCCCAGAACAAATAATTATCTAGCCCTAAATCCCAAATGCCAATAGTGTCAAAGATGAGAAATCCTGGAATAAACAGATACAGAAGTCAATGTGTAGTATTTTTTATTAACAGTTATTGATTTGCTATTAATATTATTCAGACTTTAGGAATCAAAAGGGGAAAATGTCAGACTTCCCTGGTGGCGCAGTGGTTAAGAATCCGCCTGCCAATGCAGGGGATACAGGTTTGAGCCCTGGTCTGGGAAGATCCCACATGCTGCAGAGCAAATAAGCCCGTGAGCCACAACTACTGAGCCTGCATGCCACAGCTACTGAAGCCCGTGTGCTTAGAGCCTGTGCTCCGCAACAAAGACCCAACACAGCCAAAAATATATAAAGTAAATAAATAAATTTACAGAAAAGAAAAGGGGAAAATGTATTGATTTCACACACACATACACAAACACACCCTCACAGGAACTTTTTATCTTGTAAATGTAACTACTATTACTTCATAATCTGTATCAACAGGCACAAATTCAGCATGAGATGAATCACAGACTGAAATGACCACGTTTGCAAATGCCATCCATACTGCCCTGTGCCTTTTCTTCACTTCTGTCACGTCTGCTTTTGCCCATGCCTTTATGGGTTTTGACACCAACACTTTGCTGTCCTAGAATCTTTAGCTCCTTGATTTTTCCTTCTCTCCCCTTTTCTTCTGTGCTTTTTCTCCCTGGCTTGCAGCTGAAGTCAGGATGAAGTGAACATCAGGATGTTTGCATCCAGCTCTGCTCTCTTCCTTCAGCTGCGCTTTGTCTAATGGGGAATTTGGCACCATCCTATAGCTGTCAAATACATCATGCCCGCTTTCAAGGCCTCTCTTCCCACCTCTTTGAAGTTCTGTGTTTCAGGTTGTTTAGCACACAGTAGAAATAATGAGTCCCTTCTCTTCTTTTCTAAGGATTGTTAACAATTAAGCTAATTCTTTTTTTCTAAAACAGAAATAGTCTTTTCCATTAAAATTTAAATTCTTCCAGTATTTTCCTTTTTAATAATATAGAAATATTTGACATACAATAAGAACATGGCAACAATTATAAGAAGTAAAGTTAACAGTAGAGACTCTCACATTTATATTTTTCTTCCTTTTCCCCCTCCATTTCTTTTCTTCTTAACTTTTGTGTGTGTGTATATGCATTATCCAGATGTTTTATCCTCTCCATCTCTTAACTTCACAAAGAAAATTTCACAAAACAGATCACTGCTGTTCTGTGAGAGATACCACAGCAGTCTCAGTAAAGCCATGTCAAATCAATCCTATACTTATGGACAGTATATTGCACCATTTTAATACATATCCCTCACTTTTCTCTAGGTCTAAAATTAACAGGTAACTCCTAAATCATCTGATCTCATTCTCACTGATGGATATTGTTTAAGCAAAATTCCAGTAGCAGCCTTTTAAAACAAGTAAAAATAAAACAAAACATCTTGCTATGTCATATTATAATTTGGCAATTGGGGCTTAGAGGAAAATTCTGTATAAGAACTGGGAAGAGAAAGTGAGAGCAAAAGGAAATAAGAAGAAAGATTCTGAAAAGATAGTGAAATAGGAAGCACCAAAAAACTATGCCCCACACAGACCACAACGGTACTGTACAATTGTCCAATCTGACTTTTGTAACTATTTAGGAACAATGGAGTCTATTGAAGGCTTCCAACTTCCAGAGGAAGTTTTGGAAGGTACATTATGGTTAAGTTATGTCAATTTCAGCTCTTAGCACAGTAGCAGCTATCCATCCCCCACTCCTTGGCCACTTGACAGGCAGCTATGCACATGTTCCTGTAGTAGCTTGCATGCAACTTATAAGAGCTAGGGTGGAAAAAGTATGCTGTCTCAATATCAGAAATCTGTGATCTTATCCCTGAGTGCTGCTTCTCATCACAAAGGTACAGACAAAGTGGCAGAGGCCATTGTTGTTGCACCTACCCTCTTTGTTATAAGCCCTTTCCACTCTGGCTCAAGTGACTTCTAGGGGCACCTGTCTTCACCCTCATTTTTCTTTTTTCTTTCCTCTTTTGGAAGCCAGATACTGAAGATCAGAACATTCAAAACTAACCACAAATACATGGGGAATTAGAAAGTCACTGCACATACCCAGGGGAAGGCACAGGCTCATAAAACACCTGAGAAGACCGCCAGGTTACACTTTAGGCTGATCACTGACACAGAGATAGACTGCAATAATCAAAAAGCAAAACAAAAGACCTCACAAAAAACCAAAAGCAAACACACACATACACAGCAAACCCTGGGGAAGAAGGAGAATCTGATTTGCAAAATTACATTCAAATGACTAGTTTTCAACATAAAAGCACACAACATACAAAGAAATAAGAAAGTATGTTCTATTCAAAGGAAAAAAACAAACAAACAGAAATTGTCCCTGGGAAAGACATGATGGCTGATCTACTAGACAAAGGCTTTAAAACAACTGGTTTAAAGATACTTAAAGAACTAGAGAAAGATATGGAGAAAGAAAATGATGTATGAACAAAACAGAAATATCAATAAATGGAAGCCAAAAAGAATCTCTGGAGTTGAAAAATACAATAACTGAAATGAAAAATTAACTAAAGGGATTCAAAGGCCAACTTGAGCAGGCAGAAAAAAGTATCAGCAGACTTGAAGATAGTACAAAGAAATGAACAAGTCTGAGAAGCAGAGAGAAACAAGATTGAAGAAAAGTGAAGAAGAGCCTAACAGACTTGTGAGATATTAACCAAACAGACCAACATACCCATTTGTGAGAGTCCCAGAGGAAGAGAGAAAAGGAGGCAGAAAGAATATTTAAAGAAATAATGACTGAAAACTTCCCAAATCTGATGAAAGACATGAACATAAATATCCAAAAAGCTCAGTAAACTCCAAGTAGGATGAACAGAGAGACTCACTCCAAGACACATTATAATCAAACTGTTGAAAGACAAAGACAAAAAGAGAATTTTGAAAGCACCAAGAGAGAAGCAACCCATCAACTACAAGGAATCCTCAATAAGATAAATCAGACTTCTCACTGTAAACTTTGAAGACCAGAGGGTAGTGGGATGATATATTCAAGGTGCTAAAAGAAAGACTGTCAATTGAGAATACTATATCCAGTATACTGTCCTTCAAAAGTAGGGAGAAATTAAGACACTCCCAGGTGAACAGAAACTGAAATAGTTCATTACTACCACTAGACCTGCCCTGAAAGAAATGCTAAAAGGGGTCCTGCAGGTTGAAATGAAAAGGCACTAGAGAGTAACTCAAAGTTTTATGAAGAAATAAAGGTCTCAGTAAAGGTAAATGCATGGGCAATTATAAAAGCTAGTATTATTATAACAATAGTGTGCAACTACACTTTTTGTTTTCCATGTGATTTAAGAAGCTAACATTTTTTTAAAAAAGCAATTATCAGTCTAAAAGTAAGTATGAATGTATTTTTGGTTTTTAACTCCACATTTTGTTTTCTACATAATTTAAGACACTAATGCATTAAAAATTTTATTTGTTTATGTTTTTGGACACACAATGTATAAAAATGTAATTCTGTAGCATCAGCAACTGAAAGGAGTGGAGAACAGAGCTATTAAGGAGGAAAGAACTTGTATGTTATTGAATTTAAGCTGCTACAAATTCAAGTTAAAATGTTATAACTTTGGGATGTTAAACATAATCCCCATGATAATCACAAATAAAAGAGTCACAGAATATACAGAAGATGGAATGAGAAAGAAATTTAAATATTCAGTGCAAAAGAGAATAAGATCAGAAATTATGAGTTGGAAGGAACCATAGAGATCATTTAATTCCAAACCTTAGTTTAAGAGAGAGATAAAGAAACAAACCCAAAGAGATTAAGATCTAGACTACAATCTGGGTCTCCTAATTTGGAGTCCAGTAGTTTTCCCTCCTGTTAGCTTCTCATGTTCAAGATGAAGAATGTGTTCTGGTCAGGCTTTCTTAAAAATCTGAGAACATTAAATCATCATTTTTCTCAGTTAATACTGTGTTCAAGTCAGTGTTTTCCACATCTTTCTAATAAAACCATTCCTTATCTTTGGGAGACTGGGATTGACATATATATACTAATATGTATAAAATAGATAACTAATAAGAACCTGCTGTATAGCACAGGGAACTCCACTTTGCTGTACAGTAGAAACTAACACAACATTGTAAAATGACTATACCCCAATTAAAAAATAATTCCTTATCTCTTGATATCCACAGCAACTATCCCAGCTGAGTACACCAAGACCAACTCCTGCCATTTTGCCACTAACCCCACTTGGAGGCTACAGAGCTTACTTTCAGTAGTGATGGAGTAAAGAACTTGAGAATTAGGTTCTAGCCCTGACTCTGCTGTTAGATACTGTCATGCACTAAGGCAAGTCATTGAAAGTCCTTGACCTATTTTATTGTAAAGCTAATTTGAGTTACTTGTAACATGAAGAGACTATAAGATTCCTTCAAGTGTTATTACAACCAGATGCATAGCACAATCAAGAAAATCTAATCCATTGTGATATCAGCTTACCTAAATACCAAGAGAATTTCATAGACTACTTTACTACATTGCAAGAAAAAAAAAAAAGAAAAGAAAAAAAGACAGTACCCCCACACCTTTTCTTGTTTTTAAAATATATTCTGGGCTTCCCTGGTGGCGCAAGTGGTTGAGAGTCCGCCTGCTGATGCAGGGGACACGGGTTCGTGCCCCAGTCCGGGAGGATCCCACATGCCGCGGAGCGGCTGGGCCCGTGAGCCATGGCCGCTGAGCCTGTGCGTCCAGAACCTGCGCTCCGCAACAGGAGAGGCCGCAGTGAGAGGCTTACATACCTCAAAAAACAAAACAAAACAAACAAACAAACAAATAAAATATATTATTTGAATTACTAAGGTCTATTACTTCCATTTCCCTCCTGTTCAGCATTAAAAACAAACTGAAAACTCCCAACATTCTTGAGAGTTAAATTTATTGGCCAGGTGTCTTCTTCCTTCTCTTTACTTTTTCTCCTCGCCCTTATCCCCTTCATCATTTCTTTCATCTCTCCCCACTCCATTTCATACATCTCCTAGTCCTTTTTTAAATCTCTAAATACTTCAGTTGATTTTCCAAATCTTCTTTTAGTTTTCCCAATGTTCTTGATGACTACCAATGATTGCAGCAGGTTCAGAAAGCTCATTAACTAATTCCCTTAATGTCTTAACATGGCAAGCACATTAACCTACTAAATCATTCTGTATGTAATTCATTGCCTGCGTTCTGCAGGCTCTAGTGGCTCTTTCAGTCAATAGCTGCATTGTTACTGTTCCCTATCATTCCTAGTTGAATGCGCACTGCCCCCTGATTTCAGCTAAAGCTGAATTGCTGTTGTTTGGCAAATTTTCCATCTTGCTGATCTTTCCCCCCCTGACTGATTAGTTTTATTATTTATCCAATTTTTTAAATTGTGGCTTTGGCACACCTGCTCAGGGTAAGAGAGCACAATTAAACACATTAAAGGAAATGCACAAAACATGGTGATTATGTAATTAAAGCTTTAGGTGTAGTATAAAAAATTGCTAGCCTAGAAGCATATCACTTTGGGAAAGAG